>NW_026931531.1:0-92500 GCF_032062105.1 Saccostrea cuccullata
TTAATATGAATATGGTTGGTTGAGGGGCGGGGAAGGGGAGTGGGGATTACAGAAGACAAAAGAGGACAGAAGTATAACCACGACAACACTCAATACTGGTTTCACCACTTTCATCGAAACATCTAACTATATATCATCCCTCGTCTACTTATGCAGCTCATTGCGCGACTGTTATCCTCGTTTGCGGTGATTTGCTGTATGGAATTCACGGAGTGGGTATAATGATAGAGATATATCAAATATCCGATTCTGTAAAGTTAAGTAGCACAGCCTCCTACAAAATCTAAACAACGTGCAGTCTGCTGGAGATAGGTGGAAAAGTTATTTTGTTGTTGTTGCCAAGTACATATTCCACTGAAAAATTATCACTAAAACTAGCGCATTTTAACAGGGTGAATAAAGTCACAATTGTCAATCTGACTGCATAGGTATTAGATATTAAACAGAATCACAAAACCATGTAAGCAAAAAATGTGTCAAGAATTTCCCTTCTCTAAAATTTAAATATATATCTAAGACGTAAGAAAAAATAAAAAATTTAGTCATGTTTAACAACATAAGCTTACTGCGTGCGTGAGTCTGATTAAGAAAGAGCAAGTATTTAATAGATTACATCTAACTGCGTAACGAAGTTCGTCTGTATAAGTAAACTAATTAATAAAGAACAGTTAAAGTAAATTATCCTATCATCTTGAGTATTATCAGGTATGTTTACACTCACCTCGACGCAAATCGAACCTTTTTCGTTTTCATCTCTGGCTTCAGGCGGAATGAAGACCGGCATTTTACGTCGATACAGGGGTTTACCTGACCATAACGTAATTTGTCAGATTTTGAGATAAAGAAGGAGGGGAAACGCCATGAAAGTAACCATCGTCATGTGATAACAACTCACCAACTATAAGCCGTTACGATCTCTTCTAGTTACATTACAAAGATCAAACATTCCACAGCGGAGAGAGAGAGATAGAAAAGAGGGAGGTGGAGAGAGGGAAACGTTTCCTTTTAATTTCTAATTGATAAAAAAATCTTTACGATGATCCATGACTCTTTGAAAAAGACGTTAAGTATTAATCTAGCGTTTTAAAATAGAAATAACCTGCCAAAAGTGCCGAGGAGAATTACGTAATCTTATCTCTTTTTTATGAAAAAAATCTACAGATGCTTTCGCGTTTGTGATACCTTAGATCTCCCCCACACCATGTGCTGTCTGATTTCTGAAATCTCCCCCCTCACCATGCTCATGTGCTATCGGATTAATATGACGTTGTCCTATACTTGCATTGTACTTAGAAGAAAAAATCTGCTCTAAATTCTGTACCGTTGGGTCCTATATATATCGATTGAAGGAGTACCACACAAACCTCCTAGGAACACTACTCACATATTTCTCGAATACTCTCACATTCACGAGTTGTCTCTCTTACTATATTGGGTCTCACCGTTAGGTACTTACGCGTATGAACTGCTAAAGGGCAAGGGAACAGAAGTCATGCGTCTGGAATGAATAAAAACACATATTGTACAAATTGTAATTAAGAGTGATAAAAAGAATACACGGGGTCAAATATATAACATATATATGTATACACCTACATGTATCAAAACAATCATACAGTGAAACAACCAATGACAATCCAATGACGCAGTTTGACAAATTCATCAACGAAATTCAGAGTTCTTTAGAATTTATCATTTACTAGTGGTTCTAGTTGTAAGTAATTTGTTTCTTTGTAAACAAAAAATGTTTTGAATAATTAATGTAAACATTTTTCCTAAAGTAAATGTAAATATAAATGACCATTAAGCTTTATACATATTCAAAGGTGTAGCAAAATGTTCGTGTCTTTTCGAGCAGTGGTTAGAGCGTCTGCTCTAGAGTCGCGAAGTAAAGAGTTGATCCTTACGTCGCGGGTTCGAATCCTACTGTGGGACGTGGAGACCAGTCTTTCGGATGAGACTGTATAAACCGAGGTCCCGTGTCGCAGTATGTGCTGGCACGAAAAAGATCCCTCCCTGCTCAATGGCACTGAGTGCCGAGTATAGGACAAAATTTGCAGCTCTCCACCGGCAAGTGGTGGCGTCTCCATATGAGTGAAAAATTCTCGAGAGGGACGTTAAACAATATATAATCAATCAATCAATCGAACGCTCTCCTGGTAGAAACTTTAAACTACTTTACCAAGTACTTTCAAATCATGTCCTACCCTTTACAGATGTATAGGTGTGGTACCCCAATATGACAAAATAAAATGATTCGGTATATGGAATAACACACATCGACTGAAAACCTTAAAAAAACAGGAAAGAGGGGAACAAACGGGGTTGCCAAGATTGTGGAAGTTTGAAATATCTTTGACGTCATACCACGTGTTAGATCCCCCCTTCCCATCTACCCAACAATTAAGAAGGGGTTTTCAAGGATGTTCGGTTTTGGTGTAAATTTTGATTCCTCTACCTGTGGGTTTATACAGACCATAATATTGTCAACTGAACTTTTATATATGTGAATAGAGATACAAAACTATATTTCTTTTCCTTGGATTGACCATGTCACCATGTGTATACATTTCCAGTGATAGCTGCAGATCTGTAGCGTTATGGTTTTATATAATTATTTGTCTTTGACCGATGACCATGGTCAAAGTCAAGTATATAAAACCATAACGCTACAGATCTGCAGCTAGTGATAGCCCTACAGATCTCAAAGGACCAAATAAGATACGGTTTGTAATGGGGCTTTTATTTGCTAAATATTGATTATTACATAAATTTCATATGTGCAACACGTTTGGGTGGCAAAAGCTGCCGTGTATTTATAGCTGAATGGTGATGTTTTCGCATGAAGTAATCATATATTTCCTACATTTTAAAATTGATAAACTTTAACTTGTTTAAAAGTTTCCACTGAAAATATCTAAACCATGGTTTTAACTTTTAAATACATGTAGCTGATGCTAGGGCTTTTATACTTCACATGCTTATATATTGTGATAAGACAGTTCCTTGGGTTCCAAAAATAATGACCCCTTGACCTTGACCTCGAAGTTTGACCTATGTTTTGAAAAAAAAAAATACCTTTGCCATAACTTTTGAACACTTAGAACTGGGGAGTTTATTTTCACAAGTATATTTCTTGTGACAAAACCTTCCCTTTTGTACCAACAATTTTGACCCAGAGACCTTGACTTTTCAGTTACATAAGAAAAATACTTTAACCTTGGTCATTACTTTTGAATGATTGTCCCTAACTTTTAAATGTTAAGTGCTTGAGCTTGCATTTGTAGTTTGTATTTCTTGTGTCAAGATGTTCCCTTGGGCACTAGAATTAGACCATTGGATATCGACATTGAAGTTTGCCCTACTTTTAAAAATCTTTAAACTTTCGCCAAAATTTTTTTAATGGTTAATGAGAGGACACAGATGTAGACCTTGAAACAAAAGCCTTTTTTGGATATTCAATTTTTTTTTTATCTTTTGACCATGCCATTTTAGTTTGCCTACTGAATAGTATTTGAGAAACTTTGACTTTTTTTATGCCCTCGTATTCGAAAATTCGGGGCATGTAGGATTTTGATCTGTCCGTCTGTCTGTTTTTCCGTTTGTCCACAAAAACTTTAACCTTTAACTTTTGATTGTTTGGAGCTCTGGATTTAATATTTTACTTGTATATTCCTTGCCAGTAGCCCTTTCTTATGGTACCAACATATCTGATCTCTTGACCTTGGAGTTTGACCCACTTTTGCATAACTTTTAACAAACTTTGACCTTGGTCTATAACCTATACACTGTACATGGTTGATGAAAGGCTTCCATACTTTAATAGTAAATATATGTTGTTACAAGATATATCCTTGGGCTTCAAAAATTCTTATCCTTTGACCTTGACCTTAAAGTTTTACCTACTTTTGAAAAACTTTTTTTGCAGTGAAAACGTATTTGATATGCGTGACCAATATGTATTCATTTTTTCATAATTACGAGATATTTTTCCATGATTATGAGATAATAACCCATATTCAAGCAACGTCAAGGAATATGGGATTTTATCTCAGTGATACATGTGCATTGTTCATTTTAGATTGAGTATGTGCTTCGCGGAATAATCCGGGTTGTGCATACCAGTTTTTTTTTTGTTAGAAATGCCACAGTGACTATATATACTTGGTACGTGACGTAGTTTCCTCCTTTCTAAGTTAGCAGACGAGCACATGGGTAGGTTGGTTCAGGCGATACAATCATTTCAATTTTGGATCGATATTTTAAAAAAGAAAATACGTTTTAGCCTAGCAGTGTTTTCTCAAATAGAGTACGTTTGTCCATTTTCACTGAAAGATTATATCCATTACGCATACTTTCATCGGATTGAAGGTTAACTAAGCCTAGTGGTCTAATTTTCAAATGAATATTGATATGAATTGAAAGCGGCTTTTACAAATGTATTATCACAAAAAATAAAAATGTTATCGTTATTCCGGTGCCCAGAATAACAAATTTAACTTAGAATGTTATGAAGCCAGGAAGCTTGGAATGTCGACCTACAACACAAAATGCCGGCCGTGGGGAAATAACTCTTGCTTAAATCACTTCGACGAAAAACCATACATCTATATAATTTATCCATTATCACTGCCTCGTGTTGGGGTGGTCACGAGTAAGTGGCCTTCTTTCATAGGGTGAAATAATAAACGTTTTAAGCTAACATGACTGTACAAGCCGTTCTTTAAAAAAAAAAATATATATAAATATACATTGATTCATAAAATAAATTCCATTAACGTTAAACAAATTGGAATGAACAGACAAGTTTTTTGTTACAAAGTTTCAATCAAAATTTTGGACACGCACAAGCAAAGACAAGGGACATAATTCAAAAGGCGAACTTTAGACCTAAGGGGTGGTCACGAATAAGTGGCCCACCTTCTTAGGGTGTAATAACAAAATAAAAATAACAGTAATAACAATAAAAAACATTTTATGCTAATTACAAAACCAATAACGTTACAGGAAAAATTATCCGTATGATTACAGGTGCATGAAATATAGCATGTGTCAGTCTAACACTTGCATAAGGTCAACACAAGTGCATAGGAATGCACAGTCATTTAAATCTCATAATCAACGCCTTTACTGTCTTAGATTAAGCACACTAAGTCATAATTCAGGTACTCTCAAAATTCTTTTGGACCTAAAACGAGCAGTCGTGCAGTGCTTTGGACAAGGGTTTTAAATCAGAATTTGAGTTATTAAAAACGTGGACGAAAACTATTTCTCCTACTAACTTCGTATCGGAAAATCAGAATGGGGACGTTTTTCCGGCTAAATGAGAGTAAGGGGTAGTTGAGTCTGGGGATATAATTTGACCCGATTACAAACACCCATCCCTCAAAATATCCCCAACCGGGACGATATGGTTGCTCGCGCTCGATCACGCTTTTTACCTACCCACTTCCATTTAACACTAACGCACACATAGACCCAAGGGAAACAACAGTTAACACTGAATAACTTTTGACACAGTTGATGCCATGTTTCGAAGACTTACAGGACCATTTTCTCTAAAACAGATAAGGCAAACGCATATATTGTATATATACAAAGGAAGTAAGCTGATAGGACTTTATTTTAGGGAAGCCTAATCCATGGACAAAATACTAGTATTTCCATATTATAATATGTTATACATTCTCTACATTAGTGTAATCGTCGCTTACAAAATAAGCAGGTTAAGGTAAAACACAACATTCATCTATTAAAATATCAATATTTTTGCAGGATGGGCAGACACTTGCCTGTGTGCTCAAATAGGGATACATCTTAAAATGGATAAAGCCCAGGGGTTCACAACATGTTTAGTGTCCTTGGAGCTAGAAATAGACACATTATGTAAATTCGATTCACAGCTACAAAACGCAAATCTTATCATACCCCCCCCCCCCCAGGGCCATACCGGGTAGCCGTGCATCAACCAGGCCCTACTGTAATATGTTTGGCATTAAATTTTAAACCTTGTCAATAGGTTACTAAAGCTAGATAACTAAACATTCATATGTGATTGGAATTTCGGGCTAAGAATGATACTGAAGAGAGTTCTCACCATACTCTACAGCTATTCACCGACATCGGGGGTGAATCCATTAGGACGAGACTTCCTTTACATGTCAAAATAAAAAAAAAAAATAAAATAAAAAAAAAAAAAAAAAAAAAAAAAAAAAATTCTTGTATATCTGGTTCTTATTTTTAATAAGCCATCATCATCTGACAGAGCTTTGTACCTCATTGGATCACCTTTTTGTCAAATTTACAACAGTGTAGGTTTTAGGCTCAACATATATTCGTAACGCCGTATATAGCCACAATGGGCTTGTAATAGTAAAGTTTAATCAAGAAAAAATGAACTTAGGGTGGCTAATACCATATGTGCAGATCCTATTATCCCTTAAGCAATTTACTGCCTCTATCTAATTAGTGTGGTAGCAATCATGTCAATTGCCTATACCTGTAGCCGTCTTTTAGGACAAAGGGTAAGAAGTTACTTAAACGATTATATAGCAAACTTTATAGTCGAGGATGAGAAAAGCGTACACCGGGATTAGGGGACTTGCAATCGGGGAACTACCCCATTTAAGGGTAACTTAAACATCGGTCAAGTTAAGAACATTCTAATATAGATTCATTTTAATACCCGGTATTCTCCTCTTTAAGTCTAAGCGTCTTGAAAGTCAAAGGAATGGAAAATCTAACAGAAAGGGAAAGTCAAACACCTATTTCCATGATCTTAAATAGGTATAATATCATCACTCAGGCTCAATAAGCCTGTAATTATCGGTCAAATACTAATTATCAATCCCCCTTTAGCATACAAATCATATGATTTCTCATGTTTAATCAATAAGCATGATTTTTTTACATCGTTTACAATAAGGCATTAATTAGTTTTCCATACATGAGAGAAGATATATACCACACAGGCCCATGGCCTGTCGTGCTCACATGCTGAGAAAGTTTAACATATAGTTTCATTGTAATTTCTTAATACAAGTGCTCTGACTACGCACATCTCTCGGTTGTGTTCAAGCATAGATTCAAACCTAGATGTTAGATTACGACAAATTGATTTGTAGGTACAAACAAGACCTGTTGATTATATATGGTTATGTCACTGGATCAGTGGATGGAACTTATTACCACTGCAGTATAAATTTCCCTCTATTGCCCTGTAAAAGTCAAGAAAACGATAAAAACAATCATATTATATATTTCCTTTGCTATCCATTGTTATCTATGTTCTGTAATCCGAAGTTGTTTTAAACTCAATGTACTTGGTTGCTAACGGTTGTGCAAGTCGTACATTTAGAAATAATTCCACATTTTTAAATTTGAAAATGTGTGATTCTTACCAGTTTTACATCTTTACCCCCCCCCCCCCAATATGTCCTTTTCAGCATCATTGAACAAGAATCAATATCGTGCACAAATACCGCAATAGAATTGTTCACAGATCTTACAAAACTATGTTAGGTAGAAAGAGTTGTAGATATAATGTCCAACTGCCATCCTTGTAAATATACAATATACTGTCACATTACTGTCACATTATCAAGTCTGTCGCATTAGAAAATTCATCCATCTAATCCCGATATCATGCCTCGATTCAATAGCAAGCAACACACAATGTTTTTTGTCAAAATCATTTGGCTGTCTTTAAGTTAGAATAATTGCCGTGCTTTTCCATAAATAAGGAAAGTATTAATAAGGTAAGTAAAAGAAGTACCTTTATCATCACCATAGCTACTTAAATAATTAGGACAAAAATAAGCTTAACTATAAAAGGCGCTGGTTAGTGGTGACAGAGGTGGGGAAGTGACGACGCCGTCACCAATTTGTGTCATTGGTGGCGGATGCTCTTGCGAGCATGTGGCGTAATCGTCAACCCCACCTCACATGAACGAGTGCTGTTGTTAACTCGTATGACATATTGTGGCGCTATTTGCGCATTTACTTTGATTTACTTTGATTTTAAACATCGTATGACATCTTGTGGCGCTATTTGCGCATTTGTGGCACTATTTGTGCATTTGTGGCGCTATTTGTGCATTTGTGGCGCTATTTGCGCATTTACTTTGATTTTAAACATTGATAAATCAAATCTCAACATTTTTAATACCTGGATATGTTAATGGGATATTGGACATTGAACAATATTGTAATGATTTAACATTGATGACATTGTTGCCCATTCATTTGACATGGATACTATTTAAATGGGATATTGGTCCATTGTATCCATTTTGCGTGGCGTTGTGCATTCGCGCAATTTACCCAGTGCACAATATTTAGCCCATTTGGGTCGCCACATTTGTTGTTGATTGTTGGGGAGACGACTCGGCGGCCGCTCCCAAATTTGTCATGTGTCACCGCGACCAGATACGCCAAACTTCAAATAAATCCTTTAAACTAATTAAGCGTTATTTTATATAATAACATCTGAGATAATAACCCATATTCAAGCAACGTCAAGGAATATGGGATTTTATCTCAGTGATACATGTGCATTGTTCATTTTAGATTGAGTATGTGCTTCGCGGAATAATCCGGGTTGTGCATACCAGTTTTTTTTTGTTAGAAATGCCACAGTGACTATATATACTTGGTACGTGACGTAGTTTCCTCCTTTCTAAGTTAGCAGACGAGCACATGGGTAGGTTGGTTCAGGCGATACAATCATTTCAATTTTGGATCGATATTTTAAAAAACCCACCCTCCCACCACATTCTTATGCATTTCACTGTTGAAAATTATATGTGTTTTTTTGTTATCATGATACTGCCGTGTTTTTGCATTATATATTTCAGGAAACGTCGAGACGCACGTAACACAACCGTCATCCGTCAACGTCGCGGTGCAGTTACAGATGTCTTTCTATCAGGATTGTGCCATGAAGATGATGTTAGTTCGTAATCGTCAACCCCACCTCACATGAACGAGTGCTGTTGTTAACTCGTATGACATATTGTGGCGCTATTTGCGCATTTACTTTGATTTACTTTGATTTTAAACATCGTATGACATCTTGTGGCGCTATTTGCGCATTTGTGGCACTATTTGTGCATTTGTGGCGCTATTTGCGCATTGTGGCGCTATTTGCGCATTTACTTTGATTTTAAACATTGATAAATCAAATCTCAACATTTTTAATACCTGGATATGTTAATGGGATATTGGACATTGAACAATATTGTAATGATTTAACATTGATGACATTGTTGCCCATTCATTTGACATGGATACTATTTAAATGGGATATTGGTCCATTGTATCCATTTTGCGTGGCGTTGTGCATTCGCGCAATTTACCCAGTGCACAATATTTAGCCCATTTGGGTCGCCACATTTGTTGTTGATTGTTGGGGAGACGACCCGGCGGCCGCTCCCAAATTTGTCATATGTCACCGCGACCAGATACGCCAAACTTCAAATAAATCCTTTAAACTAATTAAGCGTTATTTTATATAATAACATCTGAGATAATTACGAGAAAGTCGGACTTTTTCCTTGATATTAAGAGTCTTTCGTATTTTGTAGCACAATTTGTGTTTAAAGTCCATTTTTCCTATTGTCTCATGAAATACCGAAATATTTGACTAAAATACAAAACAGTGGAAGCCTTTGTAAATTGAAGGATGACAACTTTAATCTAAAACCTTAATTACCCACAATTTCCTTAGAGCATTCGTTGCTACCTACATTCTTTCGACACCCTTTTCCTTTAATTTTCTTCTCCTAGAAGAAAAGCTTAAATAAATATGCATACCATTGACAACAGCATACTGATGCGCTATAAGGGTATGTTTTCCAGGTTTCAAGGACTCATGAAATGCTTAGATAAAAGGGGATTGATTATGAATCTTTTCTAAGTTTTCAGAAGTTGTAAAACACATCATTTGTATAGAATATAGAATTTGTCTTTGATATAGAGATTCAGTGGAAAGTAAAAAAGGTTGTGGGTTCTAAAGCACGCTTGTCATCTTAAGTTTTCCTATAAATTACATTATTATATCCCCCGCTTGAAAAGTGGGAGGGTATACATGTATATACTGATCGGAATGTCCGTTTCGCTTTGGGGTTCCATCTCTTATCCGGAACTCCTCTTATGCCACTGAATGAAATTTATTGAGACTTTCACAGAATGTCTGTTACATACTGCCATTGTGTACTTTTTATTTTACTTTTTGATCAGACACGTATTTCGAGTTTCCCAAAGCAAAACATTGACACGTCCATTTTTCTATAATGCTGACGGTTACCCATCTCTCATCCGCATCTTATCCTTTTCCACTGAATACAATTTAATAATACTTTCATAGATTCTTCATTACATAATGTCATTGCGCACCTCCTATTTTACTTTTTGATCTGACACTTATTTCGGACCTCCCAGAACAAAACATGGACTTTGCCATTATAATCATATGGGGGGGGGTATCATATAGTGAGCTTAGTGCTCACAGTACCTCTAGTTCTAAATGTGGTGAACATAAATATCCTGGTTTGTAATATGAAAAAGGGGTGCATATAGTTTCACTTGACAAGTCTTATAAATCTGCATCCATTTGACAGATAAACTTAATCTTGCATTACATACTTATGATAATTATATATTCAGCAGTAGCAGATGATAATTATGTCAGTTCGCTTTTCCTGAAACTCAATAAAAATTATGATTTTTAGAGAAGTCTAATTAGACTTTAATGTTCCATTGCAACAACTCTCTCTCTCTCTCTCTCTTTCTCTCTCTCTCTATACTAAAGGATAACAAAGGGCTACAGGTTTCATCTTATGCAAAAAACCTTGTCCAAAAATCATAATTTTTCCTAACTTAACCATTTCCATGTTTGATTACATGTTTTTTAAATGGACTACCTTTTTTACGTGAGCATTGGTTAATTTCAGCAGGATTTGCTTGCTCAAGTGTTTCCCTTATGCCTAGGTCACATTTCCCGGCCGGTAGCCGTAGACCGGTGGTAATCAGTAGTAATCCGTGGTGTTAACGATGTTCCAACATCGGTCCACATCGGCCTAGTAGTCCTTAAAGTATCAGCATTATCCAGCGATGTGCATACGATGGGCAACCAATGCGTTTTATGAGAAAAATGGCGTGGTTGCCGGCCGGACTTACAAAGGCCCAGCGATGCATTGCTAATCATAAAACGATGTTCCAAGGTAATCGGCCGATGTATATTACATCGCTCATACATTGGTAAACATCGGTCGACTACGGGCCAATGTTTGGTCGAACATCGACCGATGATCGGTCGTTCTCTGTTGAACACCACTAAACTCCCCGATGACCTCAGATTCAACGGATATTGGACAATGCTCGGCCATACATTGGCCGATCCTTGAAAGATGAGTTAATGATGGGTTGCCGACGAGGAGCGATGTGAGGCATCGTTGGAGACATCGCTGAATTTTAACTACGAATTATTTCCTACCGATGACCCCACCGATTCGCAAAAAAGACTCAGTCACCGTCCGATCACTAGTGGTGCCCGGCCGGCAACCAGCCATTTTCAGCAAAAAACGCATCGGTTTCTCATCGTATACCCCATCGTTGGATAATGTGACTTCTACTTTATACATACTAGTAAACGACCACTTTTTATCTTGCGCCGACTCTAGGAGGTCATTCCAAGCTCTCAGAAGTCGACGTATTTCAAACTTATTTGTTTGTGGGAGTTTTAGGTAAAATCAATATTCAAATTAAGAATTCCAACAAACCAAAATTAACAAAATGTACTTGGAGTTAATCATATTATTCAGAGACCACGAACTGTAGCCAGATGACTTAAGGAACTCTCTGTTCAAAGACGTCGATTATGTAAATGGATGTCCGTAGATTTGTATAGATAACATGCTTAATCTTAGGTTTTGTTTGCAATACATTTATTTTTCTCTATGTGAACATTATAAAAAGTGCAACAATTGATTGTTTCAACATACTTATACTGTCTCTTATAGTTTTTTTCATGACTTAATTGTAAAACCTTAGAAAATTGATCCTCCAAAACAAAAGCTTATCAAACTCACCTAAAACCCGTCTGCCCGATTGGTAAGAAACTAATGACCAAAGTTAAAGTGTAATAAGTTTTTGTAAAAGTGGGTATAACTCCAAGGTCAAGGTCAAGAGGCCAAATCGTTGGTACACAAAAAAGGTCTTGTCAGAAGGAATACACCGATAAAATATGAAAGTCACAGTCCCATCCACTCATAAGTTATGAACAAGGTTAAAGTTTTTGCGGACAAACAGACAGACAGACGGTACCCCGAATCTTTAATTACGGGGACATAAAAAAGATATTTACATTATTTTCATTCAATGATTAGAAATTTAAGCCCCCCACCCCCAACTCAGTATATAACTATGCCACGGGTACACAACTAAGAAGGCAAATTCTGTCAGGTGCTGGGCAAATGGCTTAATGAAGATATGAAGTTATTTTCTTGTCTGTAGTTTTATCTTGAAGACATTTGAAAATGTAAATATCACAAAATAACTATCGTTTCTTACGAACAAGTAGTTCAACAAAACATTGTACCAGGTATTTGTTCAACATTCTCTACAGCTGATAAAGATACTGAAAATACAAAACATTCCAAAAAACATGTACTAGTACAATGTACATGTTTTCTTTAAATTAAGCCAATAGTTAAATTTAAAACAGAGACATGGGCAACTTCTCCCCCCCCCCCAAAAAAAGAAAATCACATGTTGATGAAGACATCAACAAATTAACTAATGCTTTGAATTAATTCTGTACCAAAATATCTGGCCGACAACACTTGCGAATTACAACATTTAACAAAGTTTATGATGGAACGCTATCTAATGTTTTACAAAGTTCTAGGGTGCCACACAGCTGAAGTAGTCAAACACCAGCAATATGTACGGTGGCCAAATAACCTGCATGTCGCATACTGGCATAAAAATGCTTAGACGAAGGAATATAACAATTTAATTAGGATACCCTTATAGTTTATCTTATGTTGCTCAGTGCACTGAATTTAAGCAGCTACATGTACTTTTCAAAATATATCAAACTGCCAAAGCATTTGAAATAGAGCACTGGAAAGAGTTTTGCCAATTTCTCATGGCTTAGGGTATAACACAAAGAACTGGGGGATCTCCGCAATTTCCTGATGTCTTTAATGCGATAGCGCGAACATCATCAATATAAATTTATTTGATATTTATTCCCATTTACGAAACAACTTGTCCATCAAAGATCAAATTAATGCGCAGCGAATCTAAATTGAAGCCAGTTGAACTATTGACGTTAGGAATTGTCTGGCTATTCTTCTTCGACACCGAACTTTCATTCTCGATACTTAATAAAGATGATTTCCTAATTACACGTCCAAATACTGCAACCGAACAAAAATGGCATTCTGTACCAAAAGATGCAGACAGAATCTATCTCATACACACAAAGAAACTAATAAATGATTTATTTTCTATTTCATATTACCTGCATGTATATTACTTGTATAGCATCAACTTAAGCAACTTTTTAGAATGCATTCATTTCACGAAATACCACCTATAATTTGCGATAGAGATATGTTTTTGTATACAAAAATAAAAATGAATGCAGGCATGGGAAAAATATCTGTGATCAAAATAAGTCTGTCATATTTCTGTTTTTCTGAAGACATTTTTGAACATTATCTATGGACTACTGGAATTTACGCCAGGCATACACTGTGAAAATACAATGTGTTCACTAATCGAGAAATCATTCATGTTTTTAAAGCATTTTTTAATTACCAAAAATGAACAGCGGGTGCTAGTAATGTTTTCTTATTAGTCTTAATTTTGAAAATATCAGCAAAGTAGTTTAATATATTGATTCTAAGCATACCGTTTACATTCAGAACAGTCCACATAGAATTATGAGCTCAAGCAAATTAACATGAAATCCCAAATTACATGTAATATGTTACATATGTTTATTCAGTTATTAAAAGCATTCCTTTTTCTATTCAATAGAAAAAAGTTCATACAGGATTTGTTTTTGTAATATATGTAAGGAATGGAATTTTTTGTATTTAATGAAGTATTTGATTTTTAGAGGGAAAATTGCCTTTGATACTAATGGTACGCTTTGCTTTTTTTTCTGTGAGCTAAATACCTACTTCAGCTTATAACTAGATATTACCTCTGCTGCCAAGGGACAAATCAGTATTGATAATGTTCGGTATAAGGCGTAATGCAATTTGTCAGTTTGATAATGCGTGCCATCACAAACTCTAACAATGCAGAATATTGTTCTGTACGTTTATTATTTTTCATTCAGTATCTTATTTTCCATGGTCCCTGTTTTCAGATGATAAAAATGTACAAAGATGTCGCGATACACATGCAGTTGTCACACATTTCTATTTTTTTTCTTTACTTTATATCAGAATTAGTCTAATCAGAGAGTTAGCTTCTAGTGAAAAATAGCAATTCACATTCTAAATTAAAAGGGACAGAGAAAAAAAGGATAGTTTGTAGAAACAAAGATCGTGCCTCCACCATTCAATCAGCGAACTAGAAAAGAAGGGGATTACTTTCATTCCGGAGTAAACCAGATCCGTGTCGGTGACTGGAATCGACCTTAGTCACGTGCACATCAAATCTTAAAAAATACCTTTATTTTACCATTTTATTTTATCTACCCGGAACCCCCCCCCCCCCTCTCCCTCTAGATTTGTACACAATAAAAAAGACTTGTATATTTATGGCTTTTAAAACAAAAACTTTTGAACAATATTTGAAATTTACGTTTTAATTGGCAGGCACAATTTTTGTGTAATGTCCTTTCATCTCATAGGGTTGTTTCTTATTATAACGTTAAGCAAGACATGCTGAACAATACTGTTCTATTCACAGAAAGTGCATAATTTGTGAATGATCATTTAAGTAGTGACTTAAAGTGTATTACCCTAGTGGCCAGAAACGAACATTGCCTTACCTGTAGTGACCATAAACGAAAATTGCCTTACCTATAGTGATCAGAAACTAAAATTACCTAACCTATAATGGTCAGAAACGAAAATTGCCTTACCTCTAGTGGCCAGAAACGAAAACTGCCTTACCCTAGTGGCCAGAAACGAAAATTGTCTTACCTGTAGTGACCAGAAACGAAAATTGTCTTACCTATAGTGGTCAGTTCTAAATGAAAATTGTCTTACCTGTAGTGACCAGAAACGAAAATTGCCTTACCTATAGTGGTCAGTTCTAAACGAAAATTACCTTACCTGTAGTGGTCAGAAACGAAATTGCCTTATCCTAGTGGCCAGAAACGAAAATTGCCTTACCTATAGTTGTCAGAAACGAAACTTGCCTTACCTAGAACGGTTAGAAACGAAAATTGTCTTGCCTATAATGGTCAGTTCTAAACGAAAATTGCCTTACCTATGGTGCTCAGAAATGAAAATTGTCTTAACTGTAGTGATCATAAACGAAAATTGCCTTAGCCTAGTGATCAGAAACGAAAATTGCTTTACCCTAGTGGTCAGAATCGAAAATTGTCTTACCTGTAGTGGTCAGAAACGAACATTGCCATACCTGTAGTGACCAGAAACGAAAATTGTCTTACCTGTAGTGACCAGAAACGAAAATTGTCTTACCTATAGTGGACAGTTCTAAACGAAAATTACCTTACCTGTAGTGGTCAGAAACGAAATTGCCTTATCCTAGTGGCCAGAAACGAAAATTGCCTTACCTATAGTTGTCAGAAACGAAACTTGCCTTACCTAGAACGGTCAGAAACGAAAATTGTCTTGCCTATAATGGTCAGTTCTAAACGAAAATTGCCTTACCTATGGTGCTCAGAAATGAAAATTGTCTTAACTGTAGTGATCATAAACGAAAATTGCCTTAGCCTAGTGATCAAAAACGAAAATTGCTTTACCCTAGTGGTCAGAATCGAAAATTGTCTTACCTGTAGTGGTCAGAAACGAAAATCGCCTTACCTTAGTGGTCAGAAACGAAAATTGCCTTACCCTAGTGGACAGAAACGAAAATTGCCTTACCTAGAATGGTCAGAAACGAAAATTGTCTTGCCTATAATGGTCAGTTCTAAACAAAAATCGCCTTACCTATGGTGTTCAGAAACGAAAATTGTCTTACCTGTAGTGGTCATAAACGAAAATTGCCTTACCCTAGTGGCCAGAAACGAAAATTGCCTTACCCTAGTGATCAGAAACGAAAATTGCCTTACCCTAGTGGTCAGAAACGAAAATTGTCTTACCTGTAGTGGTTAGAAACGAAAATTGCCTTACCCTAGTGGTCAGAAACGAAAATTGCCTTACCTGCAGTGGTCAGAAACAAAAATTGTCTTACCTGTAGTGGTTAGAAACGAAAATTGCCTTACCCTAGTGGTCAGAAACGAAAATTGCCTTACCTGCAGTGGTCAGAAACAAAAATTGTCATACCTATAGTGGTCAGAAACGAAAAATGTCTTACCTGTAGTGGTCAGAAACGAAAATCGCCTTACCTTAGTGGTCAGAAACGAAAATTGCCTTACCCTAGTGGACAGAAACGAAAATTGCCTTACCTAGAATGGTCAGAAACGAAAATTGTCTTGCCTATAATGGTCAGTTCTAAACAAAAATCGCCTTACCTATGGTGTTCAGAAACGAAAATTGTCTTACCTGTAGTGGTCATAAACGAAAATTGCCTTACCCTAGTGGCCAGAAACGAAAATTGCCTTACCCTAGTGATCAGAAACGAAAATAGCCTTACCCTAGTGGTCAGAAACGAAAATTGTCTTACCTGTAGTGGTTAGAAACGAAAATTGCCTTACCCTAGTGGTCAGAAACGAAAATTGCCTTACCTGCAGTGGTCAGAAACAAAAATTGTCATACCTATAGTGGTCAGAAACGAAAAATGTCTTACCTGTAGTGGTCAGAAACGAAAATTGCCTTACCCTTGTGGTCAGAAACGAAAATTGCCTTACCCTAGTGATCAGAAACGAAAATTTCCTTACCCTAGTGGTCAGAAACGAAAATTGTCTTACCTGTAGTGGTCAGAATCGAAAATTGCCTTACCCTAGTGGTCAGAAACGAAAATTGCCTTACCTAGAATGGTCAGAAAGGAAAATGGTCTTGCCTAAAATGGTCAGTTCTAAACGAAAATTGCCTTACCTATGGTGTTCAGAAACGAAAATTGTCTTACCTGTAGTGGTCATAAACGAAAATTGCCTTACCCTAGTGGCCAGAAACGAAAATTGCCTTACCCTAGTGGTCAGAAACGAAAAATGGTCTTACCTGTAGTGGTTAGAAACGACAATTGCCTTACCCTAGTGGTCAGAAACGAAAATTGCCTTCCTAGAATGGTCAGAAAGGAAAATGGTCTTGCCTAAAATGGTCAGTTCTAAACGAAAATTGCCTTACCTATGGTGTTCAGAAACGAAAATTGTCTTACCTGTAGTGGTCATAAACGAAAATTGCCTTACCCTAGTGGCCAGAAACGAAAATTGCCTTACCCTAGTGGTCAGAAACGAAAAATGGTCTTACCTGTAGTGGTTAGAAACGACAATTGCCTTACCCTAGTGGTCAGAAACGAAAATTGCCTTACCTGTAGTGGTCAGAAACAAAAATTGTCATACTTATAGTGGTCAGAAACGAAAAATGTCTTACCTGTAGTGCTCAGAAACGGAAATTGCCTTACCCTTGTGGTCAGAAACGAAAATTGCCTTACCCTAGTGATCAGAAACGAAAATTTCTTACCCTAGTGGTCAGAAACGAAAATTGTCTTACCTGTAGTGGTCAGAAACGAAAATTGCCTTACCCTAGTGGTCAGAAACGAAAATTGCCTTACCTAGAATGGTCAGAAACGAAAATGATCTTGCCTAAAATGGTCAGTTCTAAACGAAAATTGCCTTACCTATGGTGTTCAGAAACGAAAATTGTCTTACCTGTAGCGGTCATAAACGAAAATTGCCTTACCCTAGTGATCAGAAACGAAAACTGCCTTACCCTAGTGGTCAGAAACGAAAATTGCCTTACCTGTAGTGGTCAGAAACAAAAATTGTCATACCTATAGTGGTCCGAAACGAAAATTGTCTTACCTGTAGTGGTCAGAAATGAAAATTACCTCACCCTAGTGGTCAGAAACGAAAACTGTCTTACCTGTAGTGGTCAGAAACGAAAATTGCCTTACCCTAGTGGTCAGAAATGAAAATTGCCTTACCTGTAATGGTCAGAAACAAAGATTGCCTTACCTGTAGTGGTCAGAAACGAAATCGCCTTACCTGTAGTGGTCAGAAAAGAATATTGCCTTACCCTAGTGGCCAGAAACAAAAATTGCCTTACCTGTAGTGGTCAGAAACGAAAATTGCCTTACCTGTAGGCTGTAGTGGTCAGAAAGGAAAATTGCCTTACCTGTAGTGGTCAGCGGCTAGAGAACGACGCCTGTGTTCGGAGATAATCCTTAAATTCTCCAGAAGCATGGCCTGGGCCTTCTCCGGATTTTTCATCGCCGTGTAGTTGGCTACATATTCCGTAGAAACTTTATTGAAATGTGGTTCACAAGAATGATAATAAAATCCAACAGCTAATCACTTAGACTTAAACATTCCATTGTAAATCGTTCAATTGAAAACAACTCGACAGCCTTATAAAATATACAGTAGAATCTTCGCGTACGGTTTAAAAAAAAAGTATCTTTAAATTCCAAATTCGTTTCTTCTCTTCGCCTACGGTTTTAAAAAAAGTATCTTTAAATTCCAAATTCGTTTCTTTAAATCCCGTTGTCTTGGCATACACAAGCTATTTTCCTAATAGTCGTTTGGATCTAAAGCAATGAAGTTCCCGATGATCCTACAGCTTAAAGACAAATTTATCTCTCCTAGTTTGTAGATGAAAATAAGATCACCGCTATACAAACCATTAGCTTTCAACGTAAGAGCAGGGAATATTCCTCCCCGAAAGGCAACTCGATCCTCAATGGCTGCAAAAAGCACTTGACATGTCATTTCAGAATTTGGTGATGAAAAAAAAATATGGTGAGATAGAAGTGTTCACATAGACACGCTCCTCAAATGGCAGACTGTTTGGTTGAATCTCACTGGTCCCTGGGACGATTTTTCCATATTTTCTGAAACACAATGCGCATTAGGGACAAATCTGTGACTCCGAGTGACGTCTTCATCACGCAGCTAATATGTATAAAACACTTGGTCAACGATCAGTCAACCTATGCTAGAGTTTGGACAGTATTGAACAGAAGATATGAAGGGATTTTCTGTCTTGATTCTGTAGTTATTAAGTCTGAGAAAGGTTTCATTTGATTCGTGGCCTTCTGAACTTCCGCTCGAAGAAGATTTCTTCTGGCGCTCACCCCTCGTGCTGTGAATGACTTTCTGCGTCACTGGCAGACGATACCTGTACTCATCATGTCTGATGGCATGTCTCCCTGCTTTACTCCGAGCCAATGGCAGCTCTGTAAAATAAAAAAAAAACCTTACCTGTTCTCATTTACCACTGATATATTGATTAGTTTCCATGGAAACCTCCTCCTTTCTTGATTTTATGTAATATTGATACTCTCAGGTAGTCGAGGTTTGGGGGATCTCTGGGAATCATTAAAACTAAAGCTTTTGAAAATGAATCTGGGCCTCTGGGATTACTTTCACTGTCAATGTCATTTCTGAAAGCTCGGGTTGTTTCGATATTTTCATTTAATTATTTGTCAAGCATTGTTTAATGCGAAAATTCCCATCGAACTGCAGTTATGAATCCAGACAATTATATGGAGGGACTTTTGTAGAATGTCAATGTACGTTGTTAACCATTATCTCAGAAAAATAAACTCTTGCTCAGAATGTTACATGGAATTAATTAATACCTGAAAATAGTAATGCTGCGACAATGAAAACTAAAAGACCTCCTCTGAAAGGTCATATTCCCCCTACAAAATTGAAATCAAAGGTAGTGTTTTGATACTATCTCGAAATTTAGGATAGATGTTTAAGATCCTGTCTTAAATTTTCAACGTATAGAAATTTGAACAACCTATCAAGTACTAAGTAAGAAAGTAATAAATATCTTTGATTCTTTGAATTTTTTTTTAAATTTTTAAATAATAGATTAAGACTTTTTTTTCAAGAAACTAAATTATAAATAATGAAATCATGAATAACAGGAGGCCCAAGGGTCCTAATGGTCACCTGAGTATAATACAACCATAAAGAGGATCCAATGAGAATTAAATAAACTGATAGATGAAGCTTTGTTGTCCAAAAGCAAGAGAAATAGGACGATCAGGATCAATGAAACAATTAGTCTCGTATTCAGTAGTAACTCAAAAATTAAGTTCTAGTGTACCCCCCTTTTTTAAAACACTTTCACCATACAGACTACAGCAAAACGGCTATAGCTTAATGTCCTGGCAAATTCCTTAGATAGAAAATTGCCGTATATACATGTAAAAATGTATACAAACACGGCTATTTAAGATGATCCTCAGGTATTATAAAATTAGCAGTTAAGTAATCAAAACTACTCATAAAAGTATCTCTGAATCCACAAAGTTATGTAAATTTATCCACAGTATTTCGTTAAATTTAAAGACTAAAGTTAATCATAATATATGGGGAAAATTGTAAAATCTCCAATATTTTTGCAGAAAAAGTCAAAAAGAGAATTGAAATATCAGCAATCCATTTTCTAACTACAAATATATTTTAGGTTAAAGAACGATAGGTATCCTGGCATTCACAGAAATTGTAATGATTTGTATACGTATCAGGTACATGTATTTTTTGTCTTGTATTTCCGTCATGTATTCTATATTACATCGTGTAAAAGGCTTTCGCTATTATTGCAAGACACCACAAATCACTTCTTATTTCATATCATACTAATAAGCATTGTTATCTAAGGCTGGATTCAAGGAAATCTTATTTCTCTAAAGCTGTATTATTTTTTTTTTCCTTTTATAGGGTACAAATGTCAACTTTATAAGACCTTTTCTAAGACTTCCAAAAACCTTGAATCTTATAAAGATGAATAAAATGAAAATTGTTGCATGAAAAAATTTAAAATAGATAACAATGCTTATTAGTATGATATGAAATAAGAAGTGATAAGAAGTGAAGGATAGCACCAACTATTCAAAAATAATGTCTATGGTTAATGTTCGGAAATATTTGGTAAAATTTGGTCAAACTCAAAGGTCAAGGTCACGAGGTCAAACTTGGTGTACCAAAAGAAAGGTCTTGTCACAAGGAATTCACCTGTAAAATATGAAATCCATAGTCCCACCTCTCAAAGTTATGGGCAAGGTTAAACTTTTTTCTGACAAACAGACTGAAGGGGTCGCAAAAACTATATACCCTCTAATCTTCGATTAATACTGGGGCATAAAAATTGTTTTAAAGTTACAAAATTCTAACAGATGTAAAAGTATTACAGTCAAGAATTTTAAGAACATACAGATTTTAGGTCACCTGAGTCACTCAGGTTTGGCCTATTTAATCTATGTCTACATTTTTAAAATATAAATCTACAATATTTTATTTCACAATGAATTGGAAATATAAGAAATTACTGTGTAGTTAGTATAGTATGCTTGGGACGTCAACGAAAGTGGGAAACATGGGATAATTTATGCAAAACGGGCTTCGCCTTGTCACAATTCCTTGTGACAAGACCTTTCTTTTGGTACCACCAAATTTGACCTCGTGACCTTGACCTTTGAGTTTGACCAAATTTTACCAAATATTTCCGAACATTAACCATAGACATAAAATTTTGAATAGTTGGTGCTATCCTTCACTTCTTATTTCATATCATACTAATAAGCATTGTTACCTATTTTAAATTTTTTCATGCAACAATTTTCATTTTATTCATCTGTATAAGGTTCAAGGTTTTCAGAAGTCTTAGAAAAGGTCTTATAACAGTTGACATTTGCACCCTATAAAAGGAAAAAAAATAATACAGCTTTAGAGAAATAAGATTTCCTTGAATCCAGCTTTAGATAACAATACTTATTAGTATGATATGTGTATTCATTGTGACAAGACCTTTCATTGAGTATTAAAATATTTGACTTTGATCTCAGAGTTTGGCTTGATTTAAAAAAAAAATAACCTTAACCATAAGCTTTGGACCGTTTAGAGCTAGGACTTTCGTGTTTCACAGGTGCATTCCTTGTGACAAGACCTTTCTTGGCATACCAACAATTTTGACCTTGACCTTTGAGTTTGACCCACTAAAAAAACAATTCCATTCATATTTCACGTGTGTATTCCTTATGATAAGACCTTCCTTTGGGTACCAACAGTTTTGATCCTTTAACCTTAGAGTTTAACTTGGATAGCTTGAACAGACAGATAGACAGACAAGAATGCCATGCCATAGTACATCTGATCTTAAGACGGGCAAATAAGACAGGCACATGAAAGGATCACATTATTATGAGTATCAATGTCAGAGTGCACTGAAACCCTTTACTTTAGTCCTCAGCCTCTCCTACTTTTATAAGTATTATGATAAAGACTTACATACCGAAATATTTAATTTAATATATATAATTTTAACAAGCAATGTCATATTAAGTGGAAATCACTGCATCTAAACAGATTTACATAAAATTCATGTTGGATTCCAACATTATGGTTTTTCTTGTTGCTCATATAAACAAACTTTTGTACAGTTATACACAACTGGTTTATTGTACATGTACATGTATTTGGCGATTCCTACAGTCTACTAACAAGAGATCAGAATTATGGACATCAATTTTCTGGAGTTATAACACTATAAACTTTATGACTAAATACAAACACTTATACAGGTAAAGTTTTGTATCTGGAGCAATGAAAAATCAAATCAATTAGGCCAGAACAATGAAGGTAAGTTGAGGTGATTTTGGAAGTCACAACCCCTTAATCTCTCAGTGTTTTCCCTTGGGTATCTTAATCAGTCTTTTTCTCCTTTCCACTGGGTTTAAATCTATTTGTTTTATTTGTATACATCATATATTTGTAAACATTGTAGATTTTATGACACAAGTACAATCAAAATATACTTTGCTCATATATAAATAGTACATTGAACAAAATTATCTGTAGCATAATTTAAATTCAAACAATATAAAATTATCACCATCACTTATCATTAATCTAAAATTAAAATGAAAATGTAACATTTCAATTTATCAAGTTATTGTCCGTGGCTTCCAAAATATCCTTGGCATTCATATTTTCTGGTTCACTATTGGATTTGCTTCCTGAATTTGAATCATTTGAGAAAGCATCCTCTAAATTAGAAAATGAAGAATTGTTTTCCACTTCTAAAGAATTAACACTGTCCAGGCATGGAGCACTTGCGGCTGGTTTTATCGGTACATTTTCTGAATTGGATGACTGAGCACCTGTCTTTTTACAACAGGTACTTGTCCCTGACAACAGATCGGGGGTGGAGGCACTGGTCACTGCTGTGGCTGGAGGGACACCTGTGTTTGAGGGGACGGACTGTGTTTGATGTTTTGTACCCCTCTTCTTCCCCAGCACTTTGACATAATTTGCGGGAATGATGCCCACTTTCTGTCCATCTACTGATGCCAACAGCCAGCCCCTCATTCTTGGCTGAATTTCTGAAAATTAAGATACATGTTTATACACTTCCTCATCAAGAAAAAAAACATACTGTATATACTAACTTTCTTCATTATTTCTTCTTTAACACTTTATTAACCTGTATGAACATGGCAAATTAACTCATAGTTACCACTATTTAAACACAATACTTTTACAAAATGGACAAACATTAAGATCCAGATGTTACCCAGAACTACCTAGAAGTAATCCAGAAATCCAATTTTGCTGAACCTTTAGAAGCTAAATCATGTATTTTGTTTTCCTTTAGTTACATTTTGAGGCTACTTTCATGTTTACCTTTTGTTACATTTTGAGGCTACTTTCACGTTTACCTTTTGTTTCATTTTAAGCCTACTTTGATCCTTACCTTTTGGGGCTACTTTGATGAGTTGTCCTGCTCTAAAGGAAAGTTCCTCCTCACCACTTCCATTAAAATCAAACTCTGCTCTGGCTACAAAGTGGTCATCTTCACCAGAAGCCCAGGATTTTACTATAAATATCATAGAAGTACCAGTGGATCAGTTAAAGTGAAAGAAATTAATCTAATATCCATCTGAAAGTGTATTCCAAGAACCAAAAAATAATAAATTACATCTCATTTGATGTATTTTATTTCTATAAAATATATTGTGAATGGTACTCTGAACAAGAGGCCCATGGGCCTTATAGGTCACCTGAGTATTGTGTAACAACTTTCAAACAATTATATTTGGTTCGTGTTTTAAACCGGAGGCCATGAAATTCACAATTTACAATTTTGAAAGAGGCACCATTGCTTATCATAATTATTAACTTAGCATGCTTACTCTATTTACTTAATACCCAGAGGTAGATCAGAGTAACAAAGAGAAAATGCACTTCCACTTTATAACCAGTTGTGCACCTCACCCACTGACCCATGGGCCACATATTTCAAAATTTTGCAAATGTAATCATAAAATGGTTGATTAATAGCAAAGGGCAGATTTCAAAGCATTAATTTATTTTCAGACTATGTAACCCCCCCCCCCCCCCCTTGACCCTGGGGGCATAAAAAAACCACTTTGCTAGATGCAACTTTCTTCATCATAAATATATATATACTTGGATCATTGGCATAAAACCCAGAAGCAAAAGAAAATATTTTCAAAGAATTAATGTATTTTTACTATATAATCAATAGAGCCCCGCCCTAACACCAGAACCCCTGACCCTGGGACCATAAAATTCACAATTTTTGGAAGAGGCACTCTTGCTTATCATAACTATGTGCTTTAGTTAGTTGATTTAATACCCAGAAGCAGAGTAGAAGATTTTCAAAGAATAAATGCATTTTCACTATATAATCAAAAGAGCCCTGCCCTACTACCAGAACCCTGACCCTGGGGCCATAAAATTCACAAATCTGGAAGAGGCACTCTTGCTCATCATAACTATGTGCTTAGTTAGTTTATTTAAGAAAGAGAAGAAGATTTTCAAAGAAATAATGCATTTTCAATATATAATCTATAGAGCCCCGCCCTAGCACTAGAACCCCTGACCCTGGGGCCATAAAATTCACAAATCTGGAAGAAGCACTCTTGCTCATCATAACTATGTGCTTAGTTAGTTTATTAATACCCAGAAGCAGAAAAGAAGATTTTCAAAGAAATAATGCATTTTCATTATATAATCTATAGAGCCCCGCCCTAGCACTAGAACCCCTGACCCTGGGGCCATGAATTTCAAAAATCTGGAAGAGGCACTCTTGCTCATCATAACTATGTGCTTAGTTAGTTTATTTAATACCCAGGAGCAGAGAAGAAGATTTTCAAAGAAATAATGCATTTTCACTATATAATCAATAGAGCCCCGCCCTAACACCAGAACCCCTGACCCTGGGGCCATAAAATTCACAAATCTGGAAGAGGCACTCTTGCTCATCATAACTATGTGCTTAGTTAGTTTATTTAAGAAAGAGAAGAAGATTTTCAAAGAAATAATGCATTTTCAATATATAATCTATAGAGCCCCGCCCTAGCACTAGAACCCCTGACCCTGGGGCCATAAAATTCACAAATCTGGAAGAAGCACTCTTGCTCATCATAACTATGTGCTTAGTTAGTTTATTAATACCCAGAAGCAGAAAAGAAGATTTTCAAAGAAATAATGCATTTTCATTATATAATCTATAGAGCCCCGCCCTAGCACTAGAACCCTTGACCCTGGGGCCATGAATTTCAAAAATCTGGAAGAGGCACTCTTGCTCATCATAACTATGTGCTTAGTTAGTTTATTTGATATCCAGGAGCAGAGAAGAAGATTTTCAAAGAAATAATGCATTTTCACTATATAATCAATAGAGCCCCGCCCTAACACTAGAACCCCTGACCCTGGGGCCATAAAATTCACAAATCTGGAAGAGGCACTCTTGCTCATCATAACTATGTGCTTAGTTAGTTTATTTAATACCCAGGAGCAGAGAAGAAGACTTTCAAAGAAATAATGCATTTTCACTATATGATCTATAGAGCCCCGCCCTAGCACTAGAACCCCTGACCCTGGGGCCATGAATTTCACAATTTTGGTAGAGGACTCAATGCTCATTACATTCATGCCAACAGTTTGCCTGCTTGATGTCCAGGAGTAAAGAAGAAGATTTTTAAAGATTTCATTAATTTTAGTGGTTTTGGCTCCACCCCTCAGGCCCCAGGGGGGCAGGGACCATGAAATTCACAATTTCTGTTCCCCTTCACCCATAGATGCTGTATACCAAATTTGGTTGAAATTGGTTCAGTGGTTTTAGAGAAGAAGCTGAAAATGTTCAAATGTTAACACACGACACACAACGCACGACGGACGACGACAGACGAAAACGGATAACAATAGGTCACCTGAGTTACTCAGGTGACCTAAAAATCTGAGACCTGGCTCCAAGACCATAAACCGAGAACAGACTTAAGTCAAAATTTAGATTTTTAATGCCTCAATTAGCTTTAAACAAACATGCCAAATTCTTTCAAGTTTGTTAGATATTTGAATACAAATATATCTTGAAAATTTTGTTTCATTTTGAAATTTATTTTAAAAGTTACACTGATTTGAAATTTTGACTTAAGTCTATTCTCAGTTTATGGTCTTGGGACCTGTTCAAAACCTGTGGCTATCTCAAAGCAAACATATAACTCATTCTTACAAGTTTTATAACTCATAGAGGGAAAAAAGAGTGCAACCTGATGTCCTTACAACAAAATAATACTTTTTCATTATCTAGACTTAATGTAAAACATTTTTCCACAGCCATATAATGGAATATTGCACTGTACATTACATCGCTGATATATGTATAATGGAACATTGTCTATGTAATAATATCAATTTACAGGTTTTTGTAATGGACCGTACAGCTTCTTTTTTCCATACATTACACAAGGATAAATAAAGAATATTGTACATTACACACCATTAAATCTAGAATATCACAGAGCTTTTTTAAACATATTAAATGGAGATCATGTACACTTACCAGAGGACCCACTTAAGCTGGAAATCATCCTCCAGATGAGCCACGGTCCCCCCATAATGACTCCGAAGAACAGCATGATGGGCCAGGTGCTCTTTTTGGGGGCCCCTCCCTCATCAGGAAGCTGACTCAACACATCAGACGCTTTAGCCCAGGCCTCTTCTGCATATCCTTGAGGTCGCAATCTTAGCAGCACCAATAACTTGCGATATAAATACTTCAAGAACCGAAATACGGCAAAAGCTGACAGCACTTGGCCAATCTGGGATTTCAGGCGAGTGAAATTGTCGGCCACTCCGACGACAGCTCGGAATGAGTTGTACATGGCCTGGAAGGTGGAATCCAGCATCATGCTGACCGAGGTGAAGGCATTGACAATGCTCTCAATAGACTGGAACGCAGGCCTGGAACTCTCCTCTGCCAGTCTGGCTAGGTTATTTTGTCCATAGTCATCCCCATACCCCATTCTATTGTATCCTCCTAGACCCCCGTATCCATACCCATAGGACGATCCATAGCTACTGTAGGGACTGTATCCCCCGTATCCACTCATACCAAAGCTACTGTAGGGAGACATGCCACTATAGCCACCGTAAGGTGAAGAAAACCGGCTTCCCATAGTGCTCTGTGCTGGACGTGAGGGTAAAGGGGGTGGGGCTCTTCCCCCTCCTCCAGCATTTGGGGCACAACATGGGGGCACACCATCTGTAGTTCCTATAGGTGGTCTGTTAAAGAGAAAAAATTACACCAACATCTGTGTGAATTTATACATGTATGAAAGGACATGGTTATCCAAGTGTTTGAGACACTGACATCCTTGAAATGCCAGTTATCCGAGTCAACATGTTGCCATTGGACCCCTAGGAAATTTTATTCTATTGTTCATGGGCTGACTGTAGTGACATCTTTAGGAAAAATTATAAATTGCATTTTTTTCTTTCTTGCCATTAAAAATCATCAACAACTTATATCACATGCACTTGAGGTATCAACTGAATCCTTTCTGTTAACATTACAGTAAAACTCGGTTATAGCGAACCATATATAGTGAATTCACTATATGCATGTTTTTCCTTCAAGTATTACTACCAAATATGTTTAGGGAAGCAAATATTATAAAACATACCTTCGATAACCAAAGTTTTATTATGAATTGAATTTTTTATACAAATGCTAAAATAAAATAAAGTCAGTTCAATCTATCAAATTTTGAGTTCTTTGAACGTTCGTTATAAAAGATGTAAAATTCATTATATTTAACCTCAACGGGACTCAAAATCAGTTTGCTATATACGTAAATTCGTTATATCATACTTTGTTATAACTGTAAAATTTTACAAAGATTTGTTAAGAATTTTGTAGGGGACCAAGAAAAACTTAGCTATATCCATAAATTTGCTACATCTGAGTTCGTACTAAATGAGTTTTACTGTATCTATCTATTTATGACAGCTTTACTTTGATTGGAGTTTCTCAATGAGAGAAGCAAGCCCTAAGATATCCGATGAATATTGCCAGTGGTCCAAAAGGAACCTTTTGACTCAGGACCCTTAGCATTGTGAGGTAATAACACCAGATAATTCCACAGCAGATCTAGTATACCACTTCCTTTTATGTCTGCTGGAAAACTACATAACAAATGCATATTTTGTAATGCAAGAAAAAGTATCGTTGTAGTAAAGTAAGCCCAAAACAAATGCTTTCATACATTCCCACTTACTTACTGCAATTCTGTTTGCAATTTAAGGAGGCTAGGTTGTCAAAAATTATTTTTTTTATTAACTACCAGATATAACTTAAATCTTGGGATATGATATCTTAAGCTGTCAACTATAATTTCACAAAGAAAAATTTAATAAATTTTAATTTTAAAATTTGATCATCTTATTATATCTTTATATGGAGCTCTTCTTCTAAAGGAGATCAAAATAGTCTAAAAATGGCCACGACCACCCAGCCTCTTTAAGCCCAAATAACAACATGTCAAAGGAAATTAGGTATTATAATGATGTTTGTAATACATAAATATTTCTTTAAATATGGTAAAACTTATGTTAATAAATCTATATTAACATTTTGTACATAGGAAATGCATCAAGAACATTTGTCAGAATGTCAAATTTACTGAAAAGGAAGGATGGCTTGCAGTGCCCTAGATAGAATGTTCTATCGTTAAAATGATAAATGTCCTACTGATCCGGTTTAACGATAGAATTCGTTTTCTGTATTTACAATGTACTAGCAAGATAAAATGGGTGATAACTTGTACTCAGTGCATTAACTACGAAACAATCCAGTGAGTTACGAATGCAAACATGGCGTGTAAAATTAAAGCGAGAAGAAAATGTTGAGAAATTAGTTAGATTTTCATCTTTATTTGGATTATATTTTAGGTTTAAAGGCATATGCAATCCCGAAAGGTTTGTTATAATTGATTTTGAAGTTATTTCTTGTGTAAATCCTTTTGTATTCGTCAAATTCGTTTTGGAGCCATTCTTCAATTTCTTGCTACATTGCGAGTATATGGGTGGTATTCTAACTGTGGTGAGGGCTTGTCCCGAGACACAGATTATTCTTACTAGCAATGCCCATGATGGCTTGGTGCTTGAACGAACCAGAATATTTAATCCTTATTACAGTTAAAACTTCTTTACAGTTCTTGAAATAAAAATTCTACAATAGCTAGAAGCCTTGTTGATGTCTTAAAAGTGAAAGTGGATAACTGTAACGTTATCAACATGGGGTCTAATTCTAGAACGCTTCAGATCGAATTTCCTCTTCTTACCGCTGAGTAAAAGAGAAGTCTATAAATTACAATATGAAAATGAATATATGATGTTTAAACAAATGTATAAGATTTTTTTCTTGATTGCATTGATAAAGTATCGATAGGCCCTATACACTTTGATCAGTGACTGAGTCGCCAGTTGGTGACGCACGTTTGTACGATATCTTGCGTAATGTTTCTAGTAAAATATCTATTCTTATAAATCTCTTCTACTAATAAACATTTCAGACTCGTATGTTATGTCAAGATGTACATACCCTGACATTTCATTTACAGGCAAACTCCCAGAATTCTGATAGTTTATCCCTGCTCTTTCCCATGGTTTTGGAGGAGCAGCCATGAATTTTCTAAGTAACTCGTTCATAAATTGTTTCATAAAAGCATCGTCTAAAAAAGGAGGGGTGTAAGATTATAATTGTTTTTCGTTTTTAAAAAAAGAAACAACAAAACATACAAACAAAACTAACATCCCCTAATAATTGAGATAATTGAGTCTTTATATGTCTCTGAAATTCCACCAACGTGAAATTACATATTTACAATAAAAATCCAGAGTTCAGTTGGTTGAACATTTGTCTAGAGTTCAGTTAGTAGAGTAATCTAAGCGATATGTCGTAAGGACTAAAAAAAATTTTGGTGTCTCTACGACATGTCTCTGAAAGCCGGATATGCTCATTTCTGAAAAGATAAAAAAAATATTTAACTCGAGTTAATTATCTCGTTATAACGACTTAGTTATCTCGTTATAACGACTTAGTATCTCGTTATAACGAGTTAATTATCTCGTTATAACGAGTTAATTATGTCGTTATAACGACTTAGTTTTATCTCGTTATAACGACTTACTTATCTCGTTATAACGAGTTAGTATCTCGTTATAACGAATTAATTATCTCGTTATAACGAGTTAATGACCTCGTTATAACGAGTTAGTTATCTCGTTATAACGAGTTAATGATCTCGTTATAACGAGTTAGTTATCTCGTTATAACGAATTAATGATCTCGTTATAACGAATTAATGATCTCGTTATAACGACTTAGTTATCTCGTTATAACGACTTAGTTTTCTCGTTACAACGAGTTAATTATCTCGTTATAACAAGATAGTTATCTCGTTATAACGAGTTAGTTATCTCGTCATAACGAATTAATTATCTCGTTATAACGAGTTAATGATCTCGTTATAACGACTTAGTTATCTCGTTATAACGAGTTAGTTATGTCGTTATAACGAATTAGTTTTCTCGTTATAACGAGTTAATTATCTCGTTATAACGAAATATTAAGTTGCCCTTTTATTTCCAAATTAATAGCAATATAGGAATTAAAAATAGCTGTAGTTTTAATGCCATTGAAGTTTAGTTGATAATTATCAGTCGTACTTAACTTTAAAATTGATGAAGAGATGCAAATATAATTTGCAATATGGTTTTAATAATATTAATCCTGTTCGAACTACAAGTATCTTGCTGTCAATAATCACAATTTGATAAACATAGCAATCTTTTAATCGAACACATTTACACATTTATACGTGAACATCTCTAAGTACACACTATCAAAAATATATGGCCAAATGTACTTGCTTCAAAGTTTTGCAATTTAAGTATAACAACTTTCTCCGATAAAACACACTATATATTATATATATATATATATATATATATATATATATATATATATATATATATATATATATATATATATATATATATATATATATATATATGTTTAACTTTTGGATGACCTTATAGCTTCCATAATCAATGTCTAATTTCTTAATTAATGCATTATAATGGCAAGCTAAGGCAGGCGTTAGTTACGCAACATATCTTATATACACTTACAGTGTGATATATATTATTTTTAGAGTCAGAAATGTTTTGAAGAAGGGGGGTATGGAGACATCAGCAATTAGGTATTGGGCCCGCGTAAAATTCGGGGGCTACTGTCCACTCATAACACAACATCACGAGGCAGTCATAAGGTTCCGTATACACGTACACGTATTTGTCTTTGGTTTTTTTTAGTAAAACAATACAAATCAACTGCATCGTTTATAATTAAACGAACTACAATCACAGACACAAACCCTGGAAAAAAAACCTGTTTGCTGTTTTTCAATGAAATATTTATCATACACACTTTAAACAAACTTGATCGACTCGATTTTATGTGCAATACTTCCTATCACTTACATATATCAACTTTAGAGTTTTTAACTCGTTATAACGAGAAAATGAACTCGTTATAACGAGAAAAATTAACTCGTTATAACGAGAAAATTTTCTCGTTATAACGAGTTAATTTTCTCGTTATAACGAGATAATTAACTCGTTATTACGAGATAACTAACTCGTTATAACGAGATAACTAAGTCGTTATAACGAGATAATTAACTCGTTATAACGAGATAACTAACTCGTTATAACGAGATAACTAAGTCGTTATAACGAGATAATTAACTCGTTATAACGAGATACTAACTCGTTATAACGAGATAATTAACTCGTTATAACGAGTTAATTTTTTTTTATCTTCTCAGAAATGAGCCTATCCGGCTTTCGTATCTCTGAGATTATTAGTAGAGCAGTTGATTTGATTCAGCTACTAGGGCACCTGCATGTCTGGATTTTAGTAAAACGAGAAGAAAATGAACTTCTGTTCATAGTCACAGAGTATCTAACTGGAGTTTGGTTAGTGTAGCGCCTGTCTAGAGTTCAGTTAGTGGTACTCCTGTCTACAGTTCAGTTAGAGAAGCTTATGGAAAGAGTTCAATTAGAACAGAACAAAGATCTAGAGTTCATGTAGTTGGTTGAGTTCAGTTACACTGAAGCACCTGTCTAGAGTTCAGCTGTTTGAGCACCTGTCTAGAGTTTAGTGTTAGTGGAGGACCTGACTAGAGTTGAGCTTATTGAGCACCTGTCTAGAGTTCAGTTATAGTGAAGCACCCGTCTACAGTTCAGTTATAGTGGAGCACCTGTCTATAGTTCAGTTATAGTGGAGCACCTGTACATAGTTCAGCTTTTTGAGCACCTGTCTAGAGTTCAGTTATATTGGAGCACTTGTCTATAGTTCAGTTATAGTGGAGCACCTGTACATAGTTCAGCTTTTTGAGCACCTGTCTATAGTTCAGTTATAGTGGAGCACTTGTCTATAGTTCAGTTATAGTGGAGCACCTGTACATAGTTCAGCTTTTTGAGCACCTGTCTAGAATTCAGTTATAGTGGAGCACTTGTCTAGAGATCAGTTATTTTTTAAAGTGGAGCACCTGTCTAGAGTTTAGTTATAGTGGAGCACCAGTCTATAGAGTTCAATCATAGTGGAGCACCTGTCTAGAGTTTAGTTAATGAAGCACCTGTCTACAGTTCAGTTAACGAAGCACCTGTCTAGAGTTCAGCTTGTTGAGCACATGTCTAAAGTTCAGTTAGTGAAGCACCTGCCTAGAGTTCAGTTGATTGAACACCTGTCTAGAATCCAGCTGATTGAGCACCTACCGAGTTCAGTTAGTGGAGCACCTGTCTAGATTTCAGCCGATTGAGCACATGCATGTCTACACTTCAGCTGATTGAGCACCTGTCGAGTTCAGTTACTGGGACACCTATCTTGAGTTCAGCTATTTATCACCTGTCTATAGGGTTCAGTTGATTGAGCACCTGTCTAGAATCCAGGCTCCGGTATCGGTTCCTGCTGTTTTCCGTCGCATTTTTTTCAGCTGGTTATAGAATTAAGGATTGTGTCCAAATACAGGAAACAATACAGGAACTTGTTACAATTACTGAATTAGGAAGATAAAGGAGATTTGACAGGGCTCCGTATAGATTATAAAAAGATCCTTAGAATAATAGGATATTCAATGATTTGTAGCGGGATATGATTTTTTTTTACAAGTGAGAAGCACATATGATCATTTAGTAGATACATGTATATAAACAGCCTTCACACTATAGTAACAGAGTGGGAAATATAATATATGGTTTACTGAGTATTCACTCTCTCTATCCAAGCGAAGGGAAGGAAGTTTTGGTACAACTTTCTTTCACTGTGGGAAAAAGAGTATTGTCGTGAAAATGGATAAATTGCAATGTACTTCATTGTAATAAATATCGTATAACTGTATAGCTGCAGAACTGTAGCTCTCCGAAAAAATGAATTGACAGACCAGATAGCTACAGTGCCACCCATTGTAAAATCTGTATATTTATTGCGCATAAAAAGTGATAATTGTAAAGAAAATTTATACTCAATTCAAAAATTGAATGTGATTTTTTTTATATATCTGAAGCCATGGGCATTCTGCACACTTTGTTCACCCATCTCCTTCAAGCTAAGGGCATTCTGCATGCCTTGTTCACCCATCTCCTTCTTTGATTTAGTCGATCAGTACATGTATTAATCTAGTCTAAGTGTTGTTACATAAAACAATGACCGGGACTACGCCACGTCCTTAAACGCATGTCAGTGTAATGTAATTAAATAATTAGTCAGAGACAGGTTCCCCTTGTGGACTGGTCATATAGTCTCCGGTATATAACACAGATATATGTTTACGTTATGGATTATCTTCAGTGACGAGTTGACCACCTACATCCATCTGTTTTTATCTATTTATTTATTTATTGTAAAAATTTTTCCAGGGTTGTGTGATTTTTGTATAAATTTCGTTGCAATTCTTATCAATTATAAATACTAAAGCAAGTAATATCATTTATATTTTCCACTCTGCATATACGTATGTTCCTATTCTCTTGACCTATACATACAACTGCAAGTTGAATATTCATTTTGTCTTTTACTGTTTTAAGCAACTGAACCGTTTTGGTATCATCATGACTCTAACAAAGGTAATTCAAATACATGTATGAGTAAAATGAATGGTCTGATTTATATTATACAAGGATAATTACTTGTACGAAGAAGTAAATTCTATACTTCTTTAGTTCATGTTTAGCAGATACCCTCTAGCTTACGCATCTGTGCTGTTTTAAGTGAACTCTTGACGAACTCGTGCCCACTTAAGAGCATCTTTGTACTATATTGTTGTAAATTTCTTCCTGGTAAAGGACACACCCGACAGACAAAAGTACTCAAAGAGATTATAGGGGGATGTGTAAACTTCACTTACTCCAAAAAAAACTCGCTCCATCTTATTCTTTTTTATGTTGCCTGAAAAGACATTTCGAAAAGTAGTCATTCAGTGATGTGTAAGGACTTTGCAAATAATTATTGAAACTAATGCACCTCTGATAATCCCCGTTTATCACTAGAGAGAGAGAGAGAGAGAGAGAGAGAGAGAGAAGAGTTACCCATTCTTATGTCCATTTTAACATCCTGGTTATTCGTGTTTAAGATAACTCGTCTTCCGTTTAAGATTTCCTGATCCTTCATCAAAAGCCAGAAAAGATAGCCATATAAAAAAGACTATAGGATCATACCGGCACCCAGGAACGATGTGATTTATACTTTTAATTTGGATAATTAATTTATTTTTGATTTCCCGGATGCTGTTTGAGTGGATTACTTGAGGGTGGAGAGTATGAATTCTTTACAATTAGTGATTCTGGTTGTCTTGTGTACAGTATGTGCTGTGTCTTACAGATGTGGATCATTCCCAAAACGGTAAGCTTATTTATATTTTCGATCAAATTCTTAATTCCAGATCGTATACCTGTCTATACAGAGTCACAAAATTAATAAGGGAACAATCATTATTTTTATTTTACTATTGACAGAGGTAAAAGTACTTGAGTAATTATATGTATTATTAATAAAAATTAAAAGTCGTTTCTGCATGGGTTTTTCTTTTTAATATGAATTTACATTGTTGCGCAGTATCATAACATGCTTAAAAATAAGAAAATGAACGAGCCATTTTTTTAAAGAAAAAAATCTTTAAAAGCATATTTACTCACAGGCGCTTATACAGTCTTACATACCTAATAATTATAACGAAATACTAGTAGTAGATAAAGAAAGAACTGAACTATGCATGTATATATAAAATCAACTTTACAAAATATACTTTAGGCTAAATAAATATATTTACTAGTACTAAGGGAACTATTTATTTTAAATTTACATTAATTTAGCATCGTGTGTACCAATGTGCATAGATATACATATTAACAGAGACATCCCTCTATTATATGTCTCTGATATTAAGGAGGAAACGATACGACTGCGTCATGTATCCCAGGGAAGGGGTTGGTTTGGGTTTGCTGGTGTACACAGCTTCTAAGAGGCATTATTCTCCAACCCTTTTCCACAATATAATAGGCCGGCCTAGTTACATTACGAACATATAATATTTCCAATAAATGAATTTTTTCTATAAAGATAAAACAAATAGGGCTGCTGTTTGTAAAAATAAATAACTGGATACGTTAGCTAAAATACAAATCTTTGGTATTACTGGCACATCATTTGGTGTGATTGTGAAACGAATCATTTCATGACCGACCTGCTTTGAGTGTAAAGCCGGAAGTCGTAGCTCCGCGGGAAAACGTCATTTTTGGGTTGAATTTCAAAAGGGTATTTCATTCGTTAGTTGTTCTGACTTGTTTATGTAGTATTTTGATTTCCGTACTTTACCAGATTAATTTGTGGTACATATGAATCTGTTAATTGAAAGCAGCGATGAGAAAAATCCTGATTTCTTCATCAATGTGAGAACATACCGGTACAAACAAGTCCGACCCAGCTCCAGATCTTGCTGCAATATCATCTGGTAAAATTTTATCAAGTCATCGAAAAAGCTCTAAGAAAGCGATTTAAAGAAGTGTATTATTGTATCATATTCGGCACCCGATCGCAGCACAAATGACAATAATGTGCAGTTCCCTCAAAATTACAATCTAGCTGATATACTGATATAGCTTGACTATTGTTTCTATATATTGCTTTATTAAGCTATTTAGCACTGTTTAGATCAGCTTGATTTAACTATTTATCAAACTTCTTTCTTTATTGTATTATTTATCAGCTGAGCATGCACAAAAAGTAGCACCTTGGAGCAGTGACGGTAGTGATAGTATTCAAACTTAAACTCTTCTGAAAATAATGCATATATAGGTGACTCTCTATGGCTCGAAATCTGATCCCTCAAAGTTCTCCATCAAAATCTAAAGTGAACCTGGAGTAAACACTATAAAAGTTTTGGGAGTAGATTTATTCCTAAGTAACTATATACCTGTACAAAAGTCAAAAGTTGTTGCGTAGAATGTCCAGTTGATAGTGTTGGAGAATTTTGTTTTGTAGTTTATCCATTTACTTTGATTTATAGAATGTCCAGTGAATACATTTGGATAACTTTGTTTGTAGAATGTCCAGTGAATACATTGTATATAACTTTGTTTTATAGAATTTCCATTGAATACATTTGGATACTTTTGTAGAATGTCCAGTGAATACATTATATAACTTTGTTTTGTAGAATGTCCAGTCAATACATTTGGAGTACAGTGTCATGAGTGCCATTGTAAAACAGCCTGTGATAGAGAGACCGGGTCCTGCACACGATGTATGGAAGGGTGGCACGGACCAAACTGTCAAATGAGTAAGTAATCAAATATTGTTGAATAAGGCTTGTATAACCTTATGCCTAGTCTCACCCAATGAAGTTTCAGTAAGTGCGAAAGTTTAAAATTCAAAAAGAATTTCACACAAACATTCACTTCCAGTTGTGATGGTTTGGGTTGTGGATATTGGCCTGAGTAGCTCATTCAGTAGAACACCTGACTGATGCAGGGGTCCCAGGTTTGACTCCCATGCCAACCATACATTTTGTCCTTTCATTTTACACAATTTTGAGGGAAGAAACTGCAAACTATCAGTGATTTTATCATGTAAAAGAAACTCTCTTTCTGGGTAATTATATACTGTATATTTTAATGATGGATGCATGGATATTAGAATGCACCCAGTATGTTTCACTGTATCAATAAGATTTCAAATGCCGCATTCATTCATTACAGTAAGAATGACCAGGTTAAAGTTTTTAGAGTATACATCTGTAGGTTAAAGTCTTTAGAGAAAGTCATTCCTAAGTATTAAAGGATGCAAATTAGGAAACATGCTTGGATACTAGGCTTGTCAAAATTTGTAAATCACTGTCAGACATTTGGTCTGACAGAGTCAAATGTTATGTCGGACCAGTCAAAGTTTTGTCATACCAGATACAATTACCTCATTTTGACGCTGTGAAATTGATAAGAATAACAGCATCAAAATGCCCTGGATTATTTCAACAGCCTTCAATCTTAAAAGTTTCCTGCCTTGATAGCCTTTTTATTCATACAGAAAATGTGGGCTTAAAACAGAAAACAAAAGCAAGAATATATGGGAGAAACTATGGAGAAGAAACAGTTAATGGAAGAAGAGATGACTGCACGCTGTTGACTAATTCTGACGAAGTGATGAGACTTAGAATAATCCTGGAGAAGAACTACAACATTAATGGCATCACTGTGTTTACTAACAGTAAGTCCTGTGATTTTTGTTGAAAGTACATACTTTACCTTTTAATTCTATAAATTTAATTTTAAGTATTTTCATCCCTTTTTTGTGAAAAATTGTTATTAGTTTAAAGTCATATCCAATAGAAAAATTTCTTTTGGGAGAAAGGTTTTGAAAAGGTGTAATGAAAAACATTGTTAATTAAAAGAATTTATAAAATATATATGTAGGACTCCAAAGTCCAATGGTCTGCAAAAAATCCAGATGGTTTGAAACACCAAAGTTTGATGATGAAAACAATTAACATTTATGACATCATTGTACTATGCACAAAAATGCAATGCTGCACCATGCCAAGGCCTGATTGTTTTAAATCATTAATTGCAAAGACTAACCCTCATCTTTCGGATAGGTGTTAGACTTACTCTTATCGGTATATTAACATTACCCTTAATATCTATGGTGAGTGCTGGAATAACCCAAATCAGTCAAACAGTGTGAGAGAACTAATGCTAAATTTCTCAGATTGGTTTGAAGTAACACAAATGTTCCAGGACTTACCTAGGGCTGTCACGGGTACCCGAAATGACCCGGAACCGCGGAACAATTAATTCGGGTCGGGTACGGTTCTGTTTTTCCGGAATTCGGGTCGGTTCCGATTTGTATGAAAGAGTAGATTTTACTATAAAAATGGCGTCAAAAACGAGAGATTGGTTAGTACATTGTCATTATAAGGTGATTTAAATAATTTGGTACAATTGTTGTCTAGTCAGGAGGCTACTTTAAACTGGTTATAATGTTGCAATTTCTAAGATTAAATGAAAATATTCTTTTTATTGTTGAAAATAATACAAATCATGAGCTTTTCTTCCATTACCTACCCAACCTGAGAAACCCGAAACCGAACCTAAAAAAATCAGAACCGACCCGACCCGAAAAATTTTGGAACTGTGACAGCCCTAGACTTACCCTAACCAGTCAAGGACAAAGCTTAGTATCTCTGTTAGGTGAAAGCAATAAGCAAAATCAGTAAAAATGTATCTGATGATGAATGCCAAAATGATGGAGTTTGAATACAGGACAATGGTGTCGAGGATTGATGTAAGATTATTGTGACATCATAAACGTTGAGATTGTTCCTCTGCACCATCGGACCTTGGCATATCAGACTTTAGTGCATTGCCTTTAAGTGGAAACTATGCACCCCAAGCCAAAGAAAAACGCATGTGCAGAACAAAATTTATGTGGCAACCTAGCTGTTTCATTTGTAGCGGACGTGTTGTTACCAAGTTAATTTTTCTGAAAGCCATTGGACTTTGGCTCCGAAGAGATGTCGAGCCATCAGGTTTTGGCACAGACCATTGCACTTTGGAGTCTTACATATATTTTCTTCATTTTTAAAATAGCTTATTCAATCTTAAAAATGTTGTAAAGGGCAATAACTCTTCATTTAGGCAATTTCTATATACTTCTAATGTAAAATAGATATTCTGATATTTAAGCAAATTTATGTTTTTTCTGTTTTGACAGTAATCTGAATTGCCCTTAATTGTGTGTTTAAACTCAAATATTTGGTTGGGATTGAAATATTTTTTGATTTACTATTATTTGTATTTTTTATTCAGGTTCAGTAAAGAGCCGCAGTAAAATGGATGGGTTTGATATAGTTCTATCAGAAACTGAGCATGTTGGTGCAGGCACAGTGTGTTATACACAGTCGCAGGAAATCGCTGAAACTGGCCGGATTGACACCTCTTGTCGGGGAAGGGCTACAACTGTTTTTATCCGCAAGAAATATCCCCCTTACTTTCTCTTCATCTGTGAGGTTGAAATTTACGGTAAAGTTCTAAAATTTAAGTGCATGAAATATTTTGGTAAAAAATTATGTCAAAAGGGATAGAACTTAAGCCTGTATACATGCATGTGATTTAATTTTTTTATATATACCTGCAATAATGAATGTAAGAATCCGTTTAGCTCACCTCAACGAAGTTGGGAGAGCTTATATAATACCCTCGGGATCGGCAACCCAGGTTAAGGTTAAGTTTTTTGGACCAGTTTTCTTTTTAAGTACTTCTATGTCCTATATTGATTAGACATGCATGGAAGATGCTTCTAATGTGTTTCATTGTACCACTCAAAGTTTCAGATGCTGCAATTTCAGCAAAGGAATGACCAGGTTAATGTTTTTGGAGCAGGTTAACATTTTTGGTGCAGTTTTTGGTGTAGGTCTCATTTACAAAGAACTATAAGCCCTGTGTTGACCAAACTTGCATGGATGATACATCTAAGGATGCAAACTACCAGGCTTGCTTCGGATGCTGAATCTGACCTACATTTTCTGCATGGGTGAACAGGGTAATGTTTTTGGTGCAGGTCTCATTTCCAAGTAACTATAAGCCCTATGTTGACCAAACTTGCATGGATGATACATCTAAGGATGCACACTACCAGGCTTGCTTCGGATGCTGAATCTGACTTACATTTTCCGCATAAGTCAACAGGTTAATGTTTTTGTAGTAGGTTTCATTTCCAAGATACTATGAGCCCTATAATGACCAAACTTGCATGGATGGTACATCTTAGTATGCATACTACCAGACTTGCTTCGGATGCTGAATCTGAGCTACATTTTCCAGATAATGGACCAGGTAAAAGTTATGGGTGCAGGTCTATTACCAAGATTCTCTAAGGATTATATAAACCAAACTTGCCCAAATGATGGATCAGGGGATGAAAACTCTCAAACTTGTTTCAGATGCTGGTTTTAATCACATTTTCGTGATGAAGAATTAATTTGAAGTTTTTATATAGGCCTATTCCAAAGTATCAGATCAAAATTGCAGAAATTTTGCATTTTTGGATGTACACTTTTTTGTTGGGTAATTGTGTGACTTTGCCTTACTTAAAGACAACATTCTTTGAGATGAGCTCTGTAATCTCTGATTACCTATGTTTGCTTTATGGATAAAATGTTTACAGGTACATGTACATGGTTTTTATGCAGATAACAGTTTTAGCGACTATGACACTTATATATTGGTTAGGTACTTGTAAGCGACTATGACACTTATATATTGCTTAGGTATATGTAAGCGTATATGACACATATATTGGTTAGGTATCTGTCTTCTGCCTCTCTAGTCATTGGTCTGTTTATCTGTAAATGATTATCAAACTGATATTCCAGCTACATGTTTAATGTTGGAGTTTTTTCATTAAACTTGATACAGTCCAGTGTTAGTTTACATTAAAATACATCATAAGATGTATCAATTATGATGCCATGTTTTGGATGAAGTTGCTGTGGTTGTTGAAAATAGAATAATAGGAAAATTTTTCAAGATACCCATTCCCTAACAGTATTTGTCTAATTTCAATGTGCAGCTTATAGCTCACCTTAATGAAGTATGGTGAGCTTAAGAAATACCATCTGTGTTGGCATCCCAGGTTAAAGTTTTTGAAGCAGATTTCATTTCAATGACTTTTATGTCCTATATTTATCCTAGCTGCATAAAAGATGATTGAAGTTCGTTTCATTGTACCATTCTAGGTTTCAGATGCTGCATTTTCATGCAAAGAAAGGTTCTAGTTTGGATGAATGTTGTGATAAATCTAAAATTAAACAGAAAATAATCTGTAAAATTCTCCAAGATTGCTGCTCTTAAGGGGAAAAAGTTGTGTGATAGTTATGTTCTAATAACTTTATATTCACAATGATCAGGCTATTTAAACACCCAATTTTATGTTAACGCCCCCAAAATCTGCCTGATTCACGATCAATAATATACCGCCTGTCAATCATTAAAAAAACAATAGCTTTTGATTTGATTGACAGGTCAGCTACCTGTGCTTCCTGATAATCTGAGTTTGCATGTTTTGAAAACAATTACCTGTTCACGCGTCAAACGCTTTCATGTACCCGCATAGTATACACGCGGGTTAGAAAACTCCCAATATGTTTGAATTTTATTTCAAAAAATAATTGAAAGCAAATTATTAAAACATTGACATAATAAAATATTTCTTTTCTTTTCACTGCTGTTTGTTACTTGTAAGTGTTACATGTATATCGTCCACGTTATCTGTAGAAAAAAGACCGCGTCCACAGAAACCGGCTCTATTTGCCGTAATTGGTCCGACGATTTAAATTATTGTTTTAGAAATGGGATATAAGAAAAATATTCAGTACTAATGAACGGCATAGCATAGATTTTAAAAGTTGTTTTATTTCGTACTCTGGATACAATTTGAACGATGTACAGAAATTGATGTTAGAATTATTGCTCGAATTTCCTCTAGCTCTGTATATATACGTAATGAAAATGTGAAGATAATTAATAGTGATCGCTTCTGAAAAGAAATCTTTCTAACAATAAAATTTTGTTAACACCCGAAGAAAAAAAATAGGAATATTTTGGACAACATTTTTGGCCAGAAAAGAAAAACATTCCGATCTCGGTAAATGCACATGCACGACATATAGGTGGATTAATGATTTTTTTTATTTCAGTATTCAGACTTTTTTTTAATCGAGTGATTTCTTTTATTGAAGATTAAAAAAGATAAATATTATTGATTTATAGTTTTTACTCGTGATTTTTTCTTTTATGTAAGGAAAACATTTTCTAAAACGATATACATGTATCTTATTATTTTTTTTCCTTCAAAACATTATCTTGATGATGAATGCGTTTAGTTTAGAAATAAATTTCATATCAAAATTATTATTTTACGTAGTTTCACTCAAAACCAGACAAAAAAACACGTAATGTTGACCTACCTGCAGAACTGTAGCTCTCTGCTTGAGAAAATTTGGACAGACAAAGCAGAGAGCTACAGACCCAAGCGTTGTAAAAACCTTTGATTTACGCCAACAATTTTTTGTCGCTCACTACGGGTATTTTTTCTTGTATTTTATACTTTCCCTGGCTTTGAAATAAATTTAAATGGTATTTAATAATTGAATCATACATTCAACTTCAATTCCTGATAATTTACTTACCTCTCAACGCCAACATATGGCTGTTTGTGGTTACGGACGTCGAAAGGGAACTCTTTTAAACCGACATTACAAAGTTATATACAGGACTGTTTCGGTCTGTTAAAAGGTAAATAAAGTATCAAAAATAAGAGTTAAATATATGAATGATTTTAGGACACCATTCTAAAAGCCAGAGAAAGCTTAAACTACACGGAATAAATACCTTAATTAGCGACAAAAAATCATCAGCGTAAATCGAAGGTTTTTACAAGGCTTGGATCTGTAGCTCTCTGCTTTGTCTGTCCAAATTTTCTCAAGCAGAGAGCTACAGTTCTGCAGCTAAATGTTGACCCTGATTACCAAACACAGACTTCCTGTGTAATGCTACGTATACACAGATTTTTGACATCTTGGGTATTGGGGGTCTCCAGGTAAATAGCACCACTGTTACTATGACCACTCCCCCTCCTCAGGTAACCGTAAGGTAAAAAAATTGGGTCTTTAAGGAATTGCTGTCTAGTTAGTAGAGTATGCCAAGGCATCAACGATAGGTGGAAACAGGATAATCTGCATAATAGACAACACATAATTTGCATAACGATTCTTTGTTCTTCAGTGTGCCAGATAGGGTTTTGGGGGACACAGTGTGAGAGGCCGTGTAACTGTGCCAATGATGAGGAGTGTAACCCGTACACAGGAGTGTGTCCCAGGGGCTGTCACCTAGGAACCACCTGTAATTCCCCTCTCGTCGGTGAATCCCCACTCATTGGTGAGTCACACCTGTTAATTTATTTGAGTAAGAAACGGTTCAACTCCAATATAAGGGTATGTAGTCCCTATGCGGAAGCTTGTGTATATATGAAAGTAGTGATTCGGTTCTACTGTCAACTGGGGACAGTTGACAGTTGACATTTAATCATTTCTACTGTCGACCGGGGACAGCTGACATTTAATCATTTCTACTGTCGACCGGGGACAGTTGACATTTAAACAACTCTACTGTCGACCGGGGACAGTTGACAGTTGACATTTAACCATTTTTACTGTCGACCGGGGGCATTTGACAGTTGACATTTATTCATTTCTACTGTCGACCGGGGACAGTTGACAGTTGACATTTAATTATTTCTACTGTCGACCGGGGGCAGTTGACAGTTGACATTTAATCATTTCTATTGTCGACCGGGGACAGTTGACAGTTGACATTTAATCATTTCTACTGACTGGGGACAGTTGACAGTTGACATTTAACCATTTCTACTGTCGACCGGGGGCAGTTGACAGTTTACATTTAATCATTTCTACTGTTGACCGGGGACAGTTGACATTTAACCATTTACTGTTGATCGGGGACAGTTGACAGTTGGTTAGTCTCACATGCATAACTGTGATTAGGTTTAGTCTCACATACATAACTGTGATTAGGGTTAGTCTCACATACATAACTGTGATAAGGGTTAGTCTCGAATAAATAACTGTGATTAGGGTAAGGCTCGTATTAATAGCTGTGATTAGGTTTAGTTGCATAAATAGCTGTGATTAGGGTAAGTCTCACATTAATAACTATGAATAGGGTTAGTTTCGCATTAATATCTCTGATTAGGGTTAGTTTCGCATAAATAGCTGTGATTAGGTTTAGTTTCGCATTAATAGCTGTGTTTAGGGTTAGTTTTGCATTTATAACTGTGATTAGGGTTAATGTCCCCGAACATATGGAAAGTGTCAACTGTCAACCGTCGACCTGTCCCCGGTCGACATTAGAACACATGGGAAGTGTCAACTGTCGACCTGTCCCCGGTCGACGCTAGAACACAAGGGAAGTGTCAACCGTCGACCTGTCCCCGGTCGACACAAGAGCGCATGGGAAGTGTCAACTGTCAACCGTCGACCTGTCACCGGTCGACACTAGAACACAAGGGAAGTATCAACTGTCAACTGTAGACCTGTCCCCGGTCGACACTAGAACACATGGGAAGTGTCAACTGTCGACCTGTCCCCGGTCGACACAAGAGCGCATGGGAAGTGTCAACTGTCAACCGTCAACCTGTCCCCGGTCGACACTAGAACACATGGGAAGTATCAACTGTCAACTGTAGACCTGTCACCGGTCGACACTAGAACACAAGGGAAGTATCAACTGTCAACCGTCAACCTGTCCCCAGTCGACACAAGAATACATGGGAAGTGTCAACTGTCAACCGTCGACCTGTCCCCGGTCGACACTAGAACAAAAGGGAAGTGTCAACTGTCAACCGTCAACCTGTCCCCGGTCGACACTAGAACACAAGGGAAGTATCAACTGTCAACTGTAGACCTGTCCCCGGTCGACACTAGAACAAAAGGGAAGTGTCAACTTTAATTCAACCTGTCCCCGGTCGACACTAGAACACAAGGGAAGTATTTTGTCAACTGTAGACCTGTCCCCGGTCGACACTAGAACAAAAGGGAAGTATCAACTGTCAACCGTCAACCTGTCACCGGTCGACACAAGAATACATGGGAAGTGTCAACTGTCAACCGTCAACCTGTCCCCGGTCAACACTAGAACACAAGGGAAGTGTCAACTGTCAACCTTCCCTGGTCGACAGTAAATCCATGTGTGGAATGTAGAAATAATTAACTCCGTAACATTACTACAATATACAGTGAAATGAAAGGCAAAATACTAATAAGTTAAATGTATATTTCTTTCTAATATTTAAAGAATTCTTTAACTTAACTATATTGATTAAAAATGATTTGAGTGTTTGAAGAGGATTTAAAGCAGATCAATATCATCTGTCACTATTTCATTCCTTTAAAGTAATGGGCCTCTACTCATTAGAGGCCTCAGCTACATGCCTTTAAGGAGTGGAGAAATAGTCAAACTTTTACCAATATACATAAAGCATGTCCAAGTTTTTTTGATTGAATAGCTTTTTCAAACATTATGTCAATATTTTGAATAACCACACACTATCATTAATCAGAATATTGTAGATGAGCTATGAGAGGGTAAAATTTTCTTTGTCAGAGTTACTGCCCTTTCGACATCATTCTCATATCCATTTACTCTTTACTATTTGTGGCATTTGTGAAAGAGTTATTGATGATGAGCATGGAAATATACAGTCGCACCTGCTGTTACGGCCACCCTTAATCAGCGGCCACTCCTCATGAGCGGCCAGTTTCAATCCCGCCCGTTCATTTTTTCACTATATTTTAACTCATTTAAGCGGCCACCTGTCTAACGCGGCCAGTGGCCAGTGTTTTTAGGTCCCGTTCGCTCAACATGCCTGTTTTCACCGGCCATTTTGTCTGTTTTGTCACATGACTTCCGTCTGACACGTGACCTCGTATCCTCATACGAAGCCAAACATGAACAGCTGATAATGAGTTAATGACCAATAATTGCAGGTGTAATTTGAATTCTATCAGGATTTAAGGATTTAATTAATATGATTAAAGGATTTATTGTTAAAAGATTTTTATTGGTGTTCTTAATATACAAAGTAAGTTGTTGAATATTTTCATAATATATTTAACTCAATATATAGGCTACATTAATTACAATTTCGCCTGAGGTTATCAAGTCAAGCGGTCAGTCTCACATTTAACCTTTTATGTTATATAAATAAATATATATCTAGAAAAACTAAAAAAAAAAAAAAAAGCTTAACACAGCATCAGGGAAATGCTAAGTTAGAACATTTTTTGATTTCCTGTGATGTATACAAATTCTATCGCTGTAAAATTAATTTACCAATACACACAAAAAAAAAACAATAACAGATTTCTTTCAGAAATTCATGTAAAATGAAATGTAAAGGGGATTTCATTTGACTTTTAAAAATTTCCCAAGTTTTTAAATGTGTTAAATTGGATATGGATACGTGTGAAAATAAATACATAACCGTGGTCTCATTTTTTTTTTTATTCATTGGTTTGAAACCTGGAATAAGTGGCCACCTGTCTTATGTGGCCAATTTGTCATTCTCCCACGAGTGGCCTCTTAAAACAGGTTTGACTGTATATTCAAATAGAAAGAGGATATTTCATGGTTTATTGGAACTTCTTTTTATAATTTTGAGCTAATTAGGTTATATGTGTTATATGGAGCAGTTTTGCATAGTGTGAATATTGGAGAGGTGTTGTGCTACAGGAAAGTTATCAGTGATGTCAGCACTTGTGACTCAAAGATTCTGGCAATGGTGACTTCCTCTCAAAAATGTTCTTAGTGGGAGGACTTTTGGTTGCCAACAAGTCTTTTTAAAATCTTAAAATAAAAAAAAATCTGAAGTACATAATGGAATACTTATTTTATGCAAAGTCATCATATTTTTTAAAAAGAGCAATAATGACTGATCATAATTGATTTAGAGCAGTAGTGTGAAGAGTTACAGTAACAGACAATTTGTGTCATTTAATGAAGGGAACAGGGATGCAGTTTTTAGCTCTACTGGTCAGAGACCAGAAGAGCTTATGCGATAGTAATGCGTCCGGCGTCCGTCCGTCTGTCTGTCTGTCTGTCTGTCTGTCCGTCTGTCTGTCCGTCTGTCTGTAAACAATTTTTCAAAACGCTACTCCTCCTACAATTTTAGTCTGATTTCAATATAACTTGGCACACAAGTAGACTACACTAAGATACATAGAATAGTGCATGGGTTTTTAATTTTGATGAACGGTGTTGCCATGGTTACTAAAAATAGAATTTTTTGTGAAATTCCTTTAAAACGCTACTCCTTCCACAGTTTTGGTCTGATTTCAATATAACTTGGCACACAAGTAGACTACACTAAGATACATAGAATAGTGCATCTGTTTTTGATTTCGATGAACGGTGTTGCCATGGTTACTAAAAATAGAATTTTCTGTGAAATTCCTTTAAAACGCTACTTCTTCCACAGTTTTGGTCTGATTTCAATATAACTTGGCACACAAGTAGACTACACTAAGATACATAAAATAGTGCATCGGTTTTTGATTTCGATGAACGGTGTTGCCATGGTTACTAAAAATAGAATTTTCTGTGAAATTCCTTTAAAACGCACTCCTTCTAGTTTTGGTCTGATTTCAATATTACTTGGCACACAAGTAGGCTACACTAAGATACATAGAATAGTGCATCGGTTTTTAATTTCGATGAACGGTGTTGCCATGGTTACTATAAATAGAATTTTCTGTGAAATTCTTTAAAAACGCTACTCCTTCTACAGTTCTAGTTTGATTTCAATATAACTTGGCACACAAGTAGACTACACTAAGATACATAGAATAGTGCATCGGTTTTTAATTTCGATGAAGGATGTTGCCATGGTTACTAAAAATAGAATTTTCTGTGAAATTCCTTAAAAACGCTACTTCTTCTACAGTTTTGGTCTGATTTCAATATAACTTGGCACACAAGTAGACTATACTAAGATACATAGAATAGTGCATCGGTTTCTAATTTCGATGAAGGATGTTGCCATGGTTACTAAAAATAGAATTTTCTGTGAAATTCTTTAAAAACGCTATTCCTTCTACAGTTTTGGTCTGATTTCAGTATAACTTGGCACACAAGTAGACTACCCTAAGATACATAGAATAGTGCATCGGTTTCTAATTTCGATGAACGGTGTTGCCGTGGTTACTAAAAATAGAATTTTCTGTCAAATTCCTTTAAAATGCTACTCCTTCTACAGTTCTAGTTTGATTTCAAAATAAGTTGGCACACAAGTAGACTACACAAAGATACATAAAATAGTGCAATGGTTTTTGATAAGTACATACCAGTAGAGCTACAGTCTCGACAGAGACTTCTGGTTCAGATCTGACTTTGAATTAATTAAGTAGAGATCACATTTCTGATGAATGATGTCGTTCTTTGCAATATTATAATATTAGCTCACCTGAGCCGAAGGCTCAAGTGAGCTTTTCTGATCAAAATTTGTCCGTTGTCGTCGTAAACTTTTCACATTTTCATCTTCTTCTCAAGAACCACTGGGCCAATTTCAACCAAACTTGCTACAAAGTATCCTTGGGTAAACGGGATTCCAAGTTTGTTTAATTGAAGGGCCACGCCCTTTTCCAAGGGGAGATAATTATGAATTGGAGAAAAATTAATGGCATTTTTAAAAAATCTTCTTCTCAAGAACCACTGGGCCAGTAAAGATGAAACTCATGTGGAATCATCCTCAGGTAGTGTAGATTCAAGTTTATTCAAATCATGACCCCCGGGTCTAGTGTGGGGCCAAAATGTCCGACCAAAGTTTTACATAGAAGTATATAGGAAAAATCTTTAAACATCTTCTCAAGAACCACTGGACCAGGAAAGATGAAACTCATGTGGAATCATCCTCAGGTAGTTTAGATTTGAGTTTGATCAAATCATGACCCCCGGGGCTAGGGTGGGGCCAAAATGGCCGACCAAATTTTTACATAGAAGTATATGGGAAAAATCTTTAAACATCTTCTTCTCAAGAAGCACTGGGCCAGGAAAGATGAAACTTGTGTGGAATCATCCTCAGGTAGTGTAGATTCAAGTTTGTTCAAATCATGACCCCGGGGCTAGGGTGGGGCCAAAATGAACGACCAAAGTTTTATATAGGAGTATATAGGAAATATCTTTAAAAATCTTCTTCTCAAGAACCACTGGGCCAGGAAAGATGAAACTCATGTGGAATCATCCTCAGGTAGTGTAGATTCAAGTTTGTTCAAATCATGACCCCCGGGGCTAGGGTGGGGCCAAAATGGCCGACCAAAGTTTTACATAGGAATATATAAGAAAAATCTTTAAAAATCTTCTTCTCAAGAACCACTGGGCCAGGAAAGATGAAACTCATGTGGAATCATCCTCAGGTAGTGTAGATTCAATTTTGTTCAAATCATGACCCCCCTGGCTAGGGTGGGGCCAAAATGGCTGATCATAGATTTACATAGGAATATATTATAATAGGAAAAATCTTAAAAATTTTCTTCTCAAGAAGCACTGGGCCAGGAAAGATGAAACTTGTGTGGAATCATCCTCAGGTAGAGCACTGTGGCCCCTGGGCCTCTTGTTTATAAACGTCAAAATACATACAGTTAGATGGGAGTTTGTGGTCACCTGATTTGTAATAAAATTTTCCTGGTGTTTTTTTTCTATCATATATTTGATACTTTTGATATCATATTTTTGATACTTTGTAATACTATCATGGAAATTTAATAAAAAAAATCCCCTATCATGTTATTTTGCAATGAGTCCCCCTCCCTCCCATGTTTTTGGTGTGGTTGTATGTTTGTCAGTGTAGCTGTCTGTGTATCTGTCTCCTACAAAATCAGGTCCAGGCTTTCATTCAAAAACTTCTAGACTTGAAGGGGTGTAAACTTAACATTTTGTTATTGCTCATATTTCAAAAGGGTATCATGATTCTGATTTAAGGTCAAATCTTCAAGGTCAAGGTCACTAGGCCACAAGGTGGTTAAATAGTATTTGAGATATAACTCTCAAACTCTGGACTGGATTGGATATAAACTTAAGAATGTTTCTCTAGATGTTGTAGAAAATGATTTTCATTCAAAGTCATATCTGTAAGCTAGGCCAAGCTGAATTGGCAGTGAAACTGAAATTGGTTCAGGCCAAAACTTTAAAGTCTGGAATCTGTGTTGCATATGTCAAGGTTAGGATACCTGTGTTTTAGTAATAATTTATTGTTTTACATGTTACATACATATCAACACATTTATGGTATTTCCTTGTCAGAAATGTTGCCACTTATTGATTTCCTTATTTTTGTCAACCAACACTTGAAAAAAAAATTACTTTCAAACTTCCAAGAAATAAATTTTATGTCTGTGTTTAATATGGTTTTCAAAATGTACAAACAATAAATTCATTGAACATTCAGGGTTAGTTATATACTAAGCTAGATTCCTAGCTAGGAAATATCTAATATATCAACATTTCACAGAGTACCACCAACTGACAAAGTTCAAGGTCACACCCTATGTTAAGGTTGTATTTTAGAGCTCTGGCTTTCCTCCCTTTATTTCACTCCATTGTTCTGTGAATTTTGTACAACATTGATATAAGCTTATTTTTTTTTTTACATCAGAAGATGATAATAAGGACACATTTATTGACTATTGAATTATATGTCCTCCATTACTGGGACTGGATTTCTTAAAACATACTGTCTTAAGTCGCATGTTATAAAGAAGTTCTCAAAATTGTTGATTTGAATAATTTAATTGTAATTTACAATAGCAATTATAAGTTCTGAAAACTTATCATGCCCTCTTCCTACAAAATGACTAATCTTCCCTCACATATTGCAATGGAAAATTTGCAATCATTTATCATATAATGTAAAATTCTAGAAAGCCGGATAATAAATACAAGGTCAAAGGTGTATGCTCTCTCTGTAAAAGTTTATTATAAGTCATGTTCTTTGTTTGATTGAAGCAAAAGTCAGAGAATTAACAGCAGTATTTTTGGGATTAAGAAGATGTGATTGCTGTACTGGATGACCCTGTGATCTTCAGAACCAGTGGCATATGCTCCTTAATTGTTTTGACTGAGGACTTATGGTCTAAGGATTTATTTTTCTATAACTTTTATCATCTCATCAAAAATAATGTTGAAAGTTGAAATCCACCCAATACTTCCTGTGTTTACATGTTAAGCAATTTGTGAGCCGCGTGTGAGAGATTTCTTCCTGCAGTAAGTTTTGCCTCTGTTTTCAGATTAATGCCCAGTGAAAGCAAGGTAGTATGCTTTAATTTTTTGTAATTACCTCAATATTTCCTGAGAGGAAACTCAGTTTAGCTGTTTTCATGGTTTTTCATTTCTTCACAATGTGTTAATGAATTAGGAGAAATTTTCATGTGATCAAGGTGAGTCAGAACTCAGAAATATGAAATAAGACAATATTCATCATGATACTTTAATTGTGGTATGAAAGATTAAATAATATTTTTGAAACATTAAAGGCAAATATGTAAATAAATTTGCTGTGTTTTTTTAACTGTCAGTGTCAGAGTATGAGTCTGCTGGGTTCGATTAAACATCCAAATCAAACTAAGCTTTCATCACCCCTTCCCCTTTCAATGTACAGTAAAAAACGCTTATAATGAATATGCTTATAGCAAAGTCATTTTCATTCTATTTGGGTTGCATTTATAACAATCATGTTTTACTGTTATTGCAAGTTATACTGTAAAACTTGTTAGCTTTGGCAAGTGGTCAGTTTCCCTGACTGAAAAGTACCAATAAACCATTTTCAATGACGTTTCATCAATAAAAAAGAAATTTTAGTAAGTGTATTCAGAAAGGGGTTCATTTAAGAATCAAAGAAACTAGAAAGGAAAATATGATGCCATTATGAGGCAAATCATATTAAAAGAAGGATATTTTTAAAATAAATGAATTTTAAAAAAAAACATCTTTTAAAAAAGAAATTTATAAATGGCATATTTTTTTGTAGTATATAGTATTCTGAGATCCATCTGTAATTCACCGCAAACAAAAGCATTATGTAATTGATTCTTTTAATTAAAATCAGATAGGATCAATTAGCTAATTCTTGATTAAAACTTTTAACTCATATTTAAAGTATTTTCCCAATATTTACCTCTTATTAAACTCTTATTTACCTCAGAGAGAGTGTACTAATAAACAATTTTGAAAAATGAATTATTTAAAGTATTTTGTAAATGTTAGATGAGAGTAATTTTAGGAAAAAGATACTTTATGTTATGAATAATTGAAATGGATATGAATTATTAAGAGTTTTTGGGGACTTGGCAAACAGCATTGGGCACACACAAAAATCCCAGTACCACTTGTAACATTTACAATACCCCAATCCGAGGCAATTTTCACTTGACCCAGAATATACAACTTCAATTCATTACCCTTATGTTAAAGGAATGCAAGATGTATATAACTCTATGTTATAACAGCCAGTTGTTATAAACTAATAAAGATTAAGTTAAACATTTCCAGCTTCTAGCTCTCAGTGTGTATATATACATAAATAAACCTCGCATCTACAGCACAGGGATGGGGGAAGGATAGACAAATCAGCTGATTTCTGTCGTTAATTGTGTGAACAAATAGATGCAGGTTTGTTTATAAGATTTGTGTGTCTGGTCACTGGAAAATAACTTCCTCATTTTAAGTCATCTTTAAAGTTTGTGCCAGGTTTGTTACTATATTGTAGAGTGTAATTTCATTCTATCTAAATCTGTAGTTAAGATAAATATTGGTTCAAGAAGTCATCTATTGTGAATAATAAAATATGTTTTAATGAATTGAGGAAATAATTATGCACAAAGTTATTTAAATTGTCAACCACCATCAAAGAGTAGCAACTGAAATTATGATTTTTTTTTTCAATTTAAAGTTAATATTTTCTAGAAAAGATGCTGAAAACTTTAAAATTTTAGGAGCTATCTACTACAGAAAACCATTGGTTCTCCTTAGTATGTATTGTATATAGGTATTTTTGATGGTGGAACCCATTTTCCTAGTGAGATTAGTGATTTATTAGATGTAAACCATCACCTCTACCCACACAAAGGACACTTACCGACAATTAACAGAATTACCCCAAACTTCCTTCATTATATCGTCTACATGTCAGACATGAAAGAGGGAAATATCCCAATGTTGACCACAGACCCTTAAATTTAAAGTAGAAAGGTGTGCTTTGCTTTCTAGGGGACAGTGTTATAAACTTATTTGGTAAAGTATGATACGTTATAGTTTTTATAAGTTTAATTTGAATAATCTAAACAAAGGATGAATTATAAAGTATACTTTCTCTTTTTGTTTTAATTAAAAAGAAATTGATACAATGAGATTTATTTATCCCTCTCTTACACAGTGAATAGAAATATTTACAAAAAATATAAAGTTTACCACTCTAAAAGACAATATCACAGATTGAGATCAATATAATTTATTACCTATGCATGCCTACCCCCTTCAGTTAAGATGTATTGCTTTCGAACCTATCTCATGTGATATATACTCTGAGTCCCAACCCCAAAGTCAGGTATGCATGAAGTTGGATATTACGACATACATGGTTTCTTTCTATATCCCCATTCCCAAACCACCATTTTAGATACAGGCGGGTTGGTATTGGTATTTCTTCCAAAGGAATATGTATATCCCCCCCCCCCCCCATTAACTATTGTCTCTCATAGTACATATTTGTTACCGAGTGTTTCTTCTCCATACCCTTTTTTCCCTAGAAAGACAATATAATTGCAATATTTTATATTATCTCTTGTGTAATATATTTTCCTTATATAGATAGTGTTATGCGACCAAATCCCCCCCCCCCCCCCCCCCCCCCCCCCCCCCCCCCCCCGTTTTAAGACATCTATATTATGTATATTGCATTTGTAATTCTCCCGGCTGTCCAGAAAATACAGATTTATATATGAACATTTGAACATTGCTTTGTACCTAGTCTGCCCTAAAACACATTTTTTCCATTTTATATCTGGTTGTAAAATGATCTTGTTCCCTGTATACAGTTGTACTACCCCTGTAAGACACGCCTTCCACCTTTTAATTCCCCAATAACACATACAGCTTAACCTTTGTTTTTCTCTCTATACTTCCCTGATCACTTGATTTCGACCACACACTTCTGAGGATTTCCTCCTGTGAGATAAATTGTGAAATATAATTGAGGATTAGTGAACAGAGCAGATTACATACACTAGTAAGTTAATTTTATGTACCACAAGTTATACGGTAACTGTTCAGGCCTTAAGGGGGAAGTGGTAAATTAATTGGTCAGTGGTCGTAATGTATCACTGTCATCTTTTTTTAATTGGACTTCTACAACTTGTTGATTTTGACAGAAATACACATTCCTTATTTCTATAAATATTAAATGATAAATTTTTAATTTTTTTTTTAATAATAAGGAAATTTGGCTGGCTACTTTTCAGTACTTGCATGGATAACCTTTATATCTATTATTTAGCTCACCTGACCCAAAGGCTCATGTGAGCTTTTGTGATCAAAGTATGCCCATTGTTTATTGTTGGCATCATCTGATCAAAGTATGCCCATTGTTTATTATTGCATCATTGTTGTTGTAAACTTTCCATATTTTCTTAAACTTCAGAACCACTGGACCAATTTCAATGTAACTTAAATGGCACAAAGTATCCTGGAGAAGAGGAGATTCAAGTTTGTTCAAATAAGGGTCCTCACCCTCTTTTAAGGAGAGACAATTTAGGGATAGCGAAAATTGGATGAGGTCATTTAAAAATCTTTTCTCAAGAACCACTACCTGTCCAGAAAAGATTAAATTTGACCTATAAAAGCTTCCTGACAAGGTATAGATTCAAGTTTTTATAAACATATGACCCCTAGGGGAAAGATATGGTAACAATTTGCTTATCAAAGTTTTACATTAGAACACTTAAACATACTTTAATTAGAAATCTAGAATAGCAAAGCCCTGATTAGTCATTTTGATTTGGAAGCATCTTCTGATTGTGTAGATTCAGGTTCCTTCAAATTCTAAGCTTTGCAGGTAGGGTGGGGTCATTATGGGTTAAGTTTTAAATAGGGGTGCAGAAAAAATCTCTGATTTGTTTTTCTCAATAACTGCAAACATTTTACTAATCAAATATATTCTTGTAAAACATCACTCTGGTAGTGTAGATTTAGCTGCAGATCTGTAGCGTTATGGTTTTATATATTTGTCTTTGACCATAACACTACAGATCCCGTAGGAAAAGTGAAAATTGGACTTTCCAGATCGTTCAATCAACTACCTTTCAACCCCAGAACACATTATTTAATTAATCTTGATGTATCTCCCAACCCTTTATAGTCGTCTCTACAAGTGATAAACTCGCTTGATTAAAATTATTTGTTAGATTACTGAAAATTCATATCCAGCGAGTTTATTGCCTTTAGAGACAACGATAAATTGTTGGGAGGTGGATAAACTATACATATTGGCTACAGAATGTGTCTAGAATTAGAGCGTGAAAGGTAATTGATTGACAAAAGCTAGGAATCAAAGTTTTATATGACATTGCACCTTTTTTTAAACATGCGTTATGGTCAAAGACAAATATATAAAACCATAACGCTACAGATCTGCAGCTAGTGTAGATTCAGATTTGTTCATTTGGGGTAGTGTGGGGCCACATTGGGTGTCTAAAGTAATTCAAAGGAATGAAGAGGAAAAAACTTCAAAATCATCTTCTCAAGAACACCAAAGTTATGTTTATTTTTATATCATAACTTCATATTTCAACTTAATTTGGCACAGAGTATCCTTGAATGAAGGAGTTTCAAGTATGTCAAATGAAGGGCCACATCCTCATTTGTCATTTTGATATGAAAGTAAAATCCTCAGGTAGTTTAAATTCAAGTTTGGTCACATTATGAATCCTAAGGGGTGGGGGTAGGACAGCAATGGGTGATCAAAGTTTTAGATTGCCAAAAAAGTTTTTTAGAAATATCTTTTAAAAATTTTCATAGCAGAAAATCCATGAATCAGTCATTTTTTATGGAAGTTTCCTCATGCAGCATAGATTAAAATTTGTTCACATCAGGATCTCCATGGAGATGATGGACTATAGTGGGTGATGAAACTGATACAATAACAGTAATTCATAAAAAATCTTTACAAATATTCTTCTCACAACAGCTAGATTATTATAAGTCATACAGTAAAACTCTTTTAGTAAGATCACGGGTATTGCCAATTCACGGATATAGTGATGTTATCTTGGATGACTAGCTTTATATATTTAGCTCATTCCATATACAGATATAACGAATTATGGATATAACGAAGTGATTCCACAGGTCCAAGCTACTTTGTTATAACCAAGTTATACTGTATTTACTGGTATTTGTAAGCATCCTCAGGTTGTTTATAGATTCAAGTTTGTTCAAATTATTGTACTTTGGGTTGGATGGGTCAACACTATATGATTAAAGTCTTCCTTGTGAATAGACTGGGGGAAATGATGATACTCAGGTGAGCATTTTGGCCCATGGGCCTCTTGATTTATGGATTATATCACATCTTAGGATCATGCATCTTCTAACATCTTTCTCTGATGTCAAATCTCACTTTAAACTGTAACAAAGAAAAACTTAAAACTTCTCCCGACTTCCTGGTTTGTTTTTTAGAAATGTACAAGTTTAATATAGATATATATTTGATGTTCATCGTCAGTAGAGGGTAAGATCATTGTCCCGTGGCCAATACTCTTTTTCATTGATAGACACCCCCCTCCCTGTCCCCAACCCCCAGTTTAGTCTTGTGGCTTGTATATATGCCTTGTATGATTGTTTATGCACAGCTCACATATGCCTGCTTATTTGCAGCTGTAAAAGTTGAATTGATGCATACATGATTAACATCTTGAAATGGTCATGCAGTTTACTTAAAGTGTAAAAATATTTTGGGGATTCAGTATATAGTTCTTGATAATCTTTATGAAGAGGGATTGGTTCGTAAAAGGGTTTATTTTTGTACTTTAGTTTTTTTCTTAAGTTTAAGATTGTCCAACATGTAGGATCTGTGGATATTTGTCCTAATAGTAAAGCAGATGTACATGGGAATGGGGAGAGTGTGGTTATTTTATACATGTAGTCCATCACCACTGACAGATACAGTAATGAAGTGGTATACAAGGTGTTATTTTAGGAAAGTCATATGATAGATGCATGTTTGTATACATAGAATTAAATACCACATTAGTGTTATACCTAAATTGTTTTTGTTTGTTGGATATTGAAAATATATACATGTATAAGGTTTGTCTCTATTTGAGATTTGTTCATAGAATATGCTTTAATTTTTTTATTCTAATTGTCCTCTTCAGTTGCAGTAGATAGTGGAAATAGTGTGAGGCAATGTGTAACAGTAGATAGAGGTCTATAAATACTATAAGTTATATTTCTTCACATTCTCACTAAACAATGAAGTGCTGTGTTATTGTTAGGATCAGCAGAGACAAGAGTTTGAGGAGACTCTTCAGAATGCATTAGTGTGTCACTATAAATTACATTTCCTTTGCTTTATTAACTTGAAATTGAAAAACAAAAAATATTTTACTGTATCCTGACTTGTTTACTTCACCTCATGAAAGGACTGATTAAGGTGTGAACAGAAACTGTATCCATGTAGGTGGTTAAAAATTTCAAAGAAGAAGGTATAGTTTTAGCTTTATTGTGCCCTAAAAATGTAATGACATCAAAAAGTTTTGAAACTGGCTTAAATATTTAGTTAAATAAATGACTTTGATAAATCAGGAAAGAATATGGCATGAAGGTTTACCATTCTGCAAACAGAAAAAGCCTCAAAATGGCACATTTAGGGTGATTTTCCATAAAAAACATGTCCACAGCCGTCGCCCACGTTAATTTTTTGATATTTTGTGCAAAATTCAATAGCAAAAATATCTCAAGAATTTATGAAAGAAAATTCCATTGAAAATTGGTGTCTTCTGCAACTTTTTAAGAAAATACGGGAAAATGCACATGTTTATGACGTCATAATTAGCATTTAAAAGCACATGTGAGAAAAATGACTTGTTTGCTTTTTCTGCATTGAATTTCAATTATTTAAAAAGTATCAACTTTTACACCAGTTTCATTTTTTAGAAAATCACAGGGCAAAATTTGTATGGAAACCATACCTTCTTCTTTATGATAGGTCAGGGATTGAAAATGACAGAGAAAGGCAAAACAAAAAGTATATCTCGCCTGATAAGAAAAATAAGAATTATTCTTTTTACAAAAATGTATTTTGTTCTATGTTTATTGTACAAAGAACGAGGTATATGGTTCCAATACAAATATTGTCGTGTATTTTTCTAAAGTTTAGAAGTGATGTAAGAAATTAAAATTCATCCTTTAAGTGTTTCTGAATTACTGTGAGATCACAAATAGTGGGGGGGGGGGTAATTTTCATTGTTTTCAGGGTATGGAGAGACCTGGGAATTCATGACCACCACAAAATGTAAAATTTTATATGCATTACTTTTAAACACTTTCCAACCTCGAAATCAATTCCCCACAAACCTTTATTTTTTCCTCAAACCTAAAACTGACCCCACGAAAATATGTGATTTTACTATATTGAAATTCCATGCACAAAACATAAATAAACAGAAGTATAATATCAATTATGTCAGCATAAAGAGATTGTACATTTTTTGTAATCAGTATTATAAAAATTATTTAAAAACTGGTCTAAATGCATAGTTTTGATGCTGAAAGTTCCAAAATACTTGCTACTTATCAGATACTTTTGAATTGTGAATATCAGGGAAATTATTTTATGTTAGAACTTCAATAAAGAAAAAAAAAAATTCTGCATGAAGATGTAACCTGAGAAGGAGTTGTTGCCCTTGTCAATATTTTTTAAAGATTGAATAATTAAAGAAAATGCACATTTTAAAAATTCTTTTACTTAACAATATTTATCATTACACCTGTTGAAAGCTATTTTTCAAAAGGCATTGTTGTGTTGCGCATGAATTTAATAATAGTTTTTGCAAAATCCTATGACATTATAGGAGGATGGAAATACCTTATGTCATTATGAAATTATTTTTAGGTCCAAAAATTAAATCTATATCTATTAATTCTTATCAGATTGTGGTGATGGCTTCATAAAACTGAAATTATTTGCATTTAGTCTGAGTTTCTGGAAATGTTTAATAATCAGGTAGTTAGCTATAGGTCCAGTACGTAATTATATGAAAAAAGCTGAGTTTGCATATTACTGCACGTACTAATATGTACAGTGTTCAGTTTAAGTTCTACCTATCTTTTATTATTCTTTGTGAACAGACTTTTTCTATACCTTTTTTGGCAGACCATTCATCTAAAGAAGGTGGTCATTAAGACCATTCTGTACAAAACTCTCTGATAAGGTTACCACTATTGTAATTCAAACATTGGGCTGTACATTCAAAGATCCAAAATACTTGAAGGTCATCAACAGGAAATATACTGGCGTCTGGGCAATATTAAACTATTCATAAATCTGATTCAATTTTCCCATGCTTCTTAAGCTGGTGTAGTTTTATTTTATACACTGGAAGTGCAAATTTGATTTGAAGTATTAATCTTGCCATCAATCTTATGAGCATTTCCTTTGTTATATTTTTAGCTTCTAAGGCACCCACCTTAAAATGGCAAGGACAAAGCGACATGCATTAAGTCAGTGACTGAAACTTTTCTGATTGGTTCCTGTCTTTTGAAATTTAGGAAAAACTGAAAAAAACATAATTGATTTCTCTAATGTAAAATTTAGTGCTATGGAATCTCAGGTGCAGCTTTTCTCTACCTAAGTTTAAGTGCTGACCAGTAAAAATGTCTCGTCAGAAATTTCTAGCTATAAAATCTTCAATTCCTGTCTTGTTTATTCCAGCACAATATGATGAGGACCTCTATGAGGTGACAACTGCTGAGGACCCTGTACTTCTTGCTGCGGAACCTTTACCTCTCGCTGCAGACCCAGCTTATTCCTCATCCTCAAATTCAACTGAAGAATCAGCAACAACTAGTGACAGTGTAACAACTGAGGAAGAATCAGTTTTTGTTAAAATGCCACTTTTGCCAGTGGTGTTACAACTGAAAAGGAAAAACTGAAAAAAACAACTATTTCTCTAATGTAAAATTTAGTGCTAAGAAACAACAACTAGTGTCAGCTTTTACAACAACTGAAGAAGAAACAAAAAATAGTGCCAGTAGTACAACAACTGAATAAGAATCAACAACCTCTCTTGTTTATTCCAGCACAACAATGAGGAAGAGGAAACAACAACTAGTGCCAGTAGTACAACAACTGAAGAAGAAACAACAACAACTAGTGTCAGTAGTACAACAACTGAAGAAGAATCAACAACAACTAGTGTCAGTAGTACAACAACTGAAGAAGAAACAACAACTAGTGTCAGTAGTACAACAACTGAAGAAGAAACAACAACAACTAGTGTCAGTAGTACAACAACTGAAGAAGAAACATCAACAACTAGTGTCAGTAGTACAACAATTGAAGAAGAAACAACAACAACTAGTGTCAGTAGTACAACAACTGAAGAAGAAACAACAACAACTAGTGCCAGTAGTGTAACAACTGAGGAAGAAACAACAACAGCTAGTGTCAGTAGTACAACTGAAGAAGAAACAACAACAACTAGTGCCAGTAGTGTAACTGAGCAAGAATCAACAACAACTACCAGTAGTACAACAACTGAAGAAGAAACAACAACAATAAGTGTCAGTAGTACAACAACTGAAGAAGAAACAACAACAATTAGTGTCAGTAGTACAACAACTGAAGAAGAAACAACAACAACTAGTGACAGTGTAACAACTGAGGAAGAAACAACAACAACTAGTGTCAGTAGTACAACAACTGAAGAAGAAACAGCAACAACAACAAGTCCCAGTAGTATAACAACTGAGGAAGAATCAACAACAACAACTACCAGTAGTACAACAACTGAGGAAGAAATAACAACAACTAGCTTCAGTGGTTCAACAACTGAGGAAGGAACAACTAGTGTCAGTAGTGTAACAACTGAGCAAGACTCAACAACTAGTGCTAGTAGTACAACAAATGAGCAAGACTCAACAACTAGTGTCAGTAGTGCAACAACTAGTGCCTATAGTATCACAACTGAGGAAGCATCAACAACAACTAGTGTCATTAGTGTAACATCTGAGGAAGAAACAACTTCTGTGAGTGAAATTACATCTGCACAAACATCAACTAGTAGTGATGAAACAACAATTGCTAATGAAGCAACAACCACAGAGGTTTCAACTAGTGTCACAACTGGAGCTGAGATATTAACAACAACTGTGAATGAATTAACTACTAATAGTGAATTAACAACTGTTAATGAAGCAACAACTACAACTGAAATCACAACTGGAGAAACAACCACTGCTAATGAAATCACAACAGCTACTACATCTCCTGACACAACAAGTACTGAAAGTGAAACAACAACTGATAGTGAAATGACAACTGAGTCGGTAAGTACAAGTATGTCAACCTCATCAGCAACCACTGAAAGCAGTACAACTGCAGAAACAACAAGTACTCCCACCAGTGAAACAACTACAACAAGCCTAAATATTGGCATGTCCACAATGGAAGACACAACTTCTTCTGTTCAATCTACAGTTACTGAAGACATTACCTTAAATGTTACTAGTACAATAACAACTGCTGAAAGTGTGACTACGTCTGAAATCCAAAGTACATCCACAGCTAGTAGTTCCTCTAGTATGGCCTCCACAGTTGATGAAACTACAACCACTGTCCAAACCACCACTGAAAATCCAGTGACAACTTCTGGTAGTACGCCTACCACAACTGGTGATCAGACAACTTCTACACAAAGTGTAAGTACAACTGCTGAATCTGGAACAACATCAGTAAGTCAGGGCACAACTGAAACACAGTCGACACTTTCTGAGGTTCAGTCTACTACTGAATCTTTAGATAGTACCACAAGTGAAATTCAGACTACATCTGAAAGTCAAATAACAACAGAAACAACAGGGACTCAAACCAGCACAAGTGACAATGTGAGCACAGAGAGTGTTAGCACATCCACTGAATCTGTGACAACAGCTGGCTTTGAAAGCACGACATTAACAGAAGGAAATGATTCCACGCTAACAACTTCCACGTTCACAACCCAATCAAGTACAGAACTACTCACATCTGATGAATCTCAGACAGAAGGAAGTTCTACTCTCCCATCCACATTCTCAACTGAATTATCAATGACCTCAAGTGAAGGTCAAACCACAGCTTCTACAACTGGATCAGACTCAACTACTATGGAATTATCAACTTCTTCTTCTACTGTTCAAACAGAGACATCTAGTGAATCAACTAGTGAATCAACATTTAACCCAACTTCACAAACAACAACCACTGAAACAACAGAACTTGAGACTACTGTAGTATCAACAACTACAATGACTCCAGTTACAAGTTCAGGACTGCCATCTGAAGTTTCTTCAGAATCAACAGCTTTAACTTCAACTGAAAGCTCAACCAGCTCATCAGTATCAACATCAGTGGATGAATTTACTGGATCAACATCAACTGTTATTACAACTGTAGGAGAATCCTCCACAACCACTGAGGCAACTCAATCTACTACATTATCTGGATCAACATCAGAGTCATTTGAATCAACAACAGAGCCCTCTGGCTCAACAATACAGACAACTGAAACAACAACACCAATGTCTGAGTCAACAACCCAGATTGCTCCGACTTCTGAATCAACAGGGCCATCAACTGAAACAGAGATCTCCACTGTCTCAACATCACAATCAACAACTCCAGTTTCTGAATCAACAACACAGCCATTTACAACAACTACTCAAGCTGTAGGGACTTCTGAATCAACTCTACCATCAACTGCAACAGAGACCACTGTTTTAACTTTTACTTCGGAAGAGGCTACTGGGACTACAACAACTACTGGGACTACAACAACAGAAATCTTTCCAGGACTAACAGCCAACCCTACCGTCTCTACAGAACCAACGACACCACAAATAAACACTACAACTCCTGTAGAATCAACGACAGTATTATCAACTTCTACAGAATCGACCACAGAGGTAACCTCTGGTGTTACAGAAACCACAGAGTCTCCAACTCCAACACAGACTGTATCAGTGTCAACTCCAGAGGTTACAACCGTGGAATCAACGACAGTTACGTCAACTTTTGTCCCAACACAGACTTCCTTTGTCAGCTCCTCAACAACAGTCATTTTATCGTCAGACACATGTAAGTGATTACTGTTATATCGTTTTATATATTTTAACTTTGGAGACAGAGATTTTGTAGTTTTTGTCAGAACACTTTTTAACACATACATTTTCTTTTTGAGATTTTGAAAATTGTTTTTCTTTCTCTGTGAGCAGTAAATTGTAATGTTTTATTTTCAGTGCCTGTGAGTTCTCTGGTGGCTATTGTAGTCCCCTCCCTCCTCTTGTTTTTTATAATTCTGGCTGTTCTCTTATCAGGATTTTTCATCCTCAAGTAAGTTTACAACACATCAAACTAGGTTTACAACAAATCAAGTACAATATTTCTTATTATCATTAGACCTCAAAGGATTACAGATGAGGCTTACTATATTGACAATTAAGAGAAACTTGCTTAATTAATGTATGACATGCTTTGACATTGATACTGAATGTTCTGCCCATATTTTAATGTTATTTTCATCTTGTATGTTGATAAATACCTTCGGATCCACTTTCTCTTTGAGAGGCGGTATGAGGTTTCTTTTTAATTATAATAATATCTAAAAAGAGTGTAACTACATATATTTAATGTAAGAAGAAGCCATTGATCAAATCAGGAGATGATTCTGATTTTAGGAAACGAAATCGGCAGAAAATTTCAGATGAAGAGATAGCAGGCAATGATGTCATCATTACTGATATGATGCCATTGACACCTATACCTAACGGAACCAATGGTGTCGTAAAAAAAGGTAACAATAGTTAATGATACCTGTTGTATAAATTGAAGCACAATATCAAATCTGGGGTTTCTGTGTAAAAATGAATCAGCAACATGTTTATGTAAGTATTAAAGCTAGTTTAATATCGACAGGTTCTCCAAAGGCTGCTAGGTTTCATTGAATAATCTTTTTTTCTGCGCCTAGATTTTGATGAGTCTCTTCCCTATAAGTATGATGAGGACGGGGACTTGGTTTATGATGGGCCACCTCAAGGTTACTCTATTCCGGTCAAGGACATTCAAGGTCATGTCATCAAGCTCCAGGAAGAGAATCAGTTTGCTAATGACTACCAGGTCTGTACTCATAAAATTTTATAGCTGGGTTATAATACACATTTGTAACTTTTGTTATATTTCATGTTTTCTTTGATTTTTAAATGAACATAAAAGATAGAGAGTAGAGTTACTTTCAAATTACAGTGTACCTGTACGTAAAATAATATTTAAGAACTGATAAGTTGTAAAATAGAAGTCTGTCTGTTTGTCTATAGCTTATATTTTGACAAAGTTTTATGGAATACTCCCATAATTAAATACAAAAAGTGATGATAAGTTTTGTTTTATTTAGGACTTGCCAGATGGAATGTTTCTACCCACAAAAGATAGCAAACTGGAGGAAAACATGCCCAAAAATAGATACACAAACATGCTGGCATGTGAGTAGTCTTTCATTGCTTGTTAATCTGTCTTCTAATTTGGTATTTGTGAAGAAAACATATATTTTACCGGCTCCATGTGCGCTTGGTAAAACTCAATTTGCAACCATTAAATCAGAATTAATGGCTGCAAGTACAAAATAAGAAAATACTTACTGCCTAGTTTATAATGTTTCAAAAATTGTTCTTCCACATCATGAATCTAAGTCATCTGATCGACAACTTTTCCTTTGTAGACGATCACTCGCGGGTTAAATTACGAGGTTTACCTGCAGGACACACCGATTATATCAACGCTAATTATATAGATGTAAGTACATTATTAACTAGAGTGAAAATGTGATGAATGCCTATCAATCATATTTAAAGTGTTTAGGTTTCTGTCATCTGTCTGTGAATAAAAAAAAACTATTCTTACTGTTTTGGTTTGAATAAAATGCATAATTCTGTTCTTAATGAACGATTTTTTAAGTAAATATGCAACTTTTTTCTACAAGTTCAAACCCAGTAGAGTTAACAATCTCATCAAAGACCTCAGATTTAATATATGTCTATTTCTAACTACAGGGTTTTAAGAAAAAGAAGGCATATATTGCAACACAAGGTATGTATGTTCCATGTAATGCTGTTACAATGAGAAACAATTTTGTTTAGCTGTAAGGTGTCTGGCATCAATTTGTCTTTTAACAATTTTTCAAAAAAATTATTCCTCCTACATTTTTTTTTGGCAATTTTGATAAGATTTGGTACAAAAGTAGACCTGGTGCAGATAACAATGTACAACCTAAATGCTATATTCATCAGAGGAGTTTTGTTTCCTTCTGCGTGTAATTTAGTGAATATTAAATTATCAGGTCCTTTGAAGACTACTACAGCAGATTTCTCTCTCTCTCTCTCTCTCTCTCTCTCTCTCTCTCTCTCTCTCTCTTTTTGGAGTATGGTCTGGCAAGAAGATGTCAAAAAAATTGTCATGGTAACAAACCTCAAAGAAAAGAATAGGGTAAGTACCGGTATAAAACCTAACAATTTACATAAAACTCATTTATGTACATGAAATTGGAATGTAATTAAATATATTCAGATAGAAAGCAATTTTCAGTATTATAAAAGATATGAACTCATTCATATCCTTTCGATAATTCATAAGTTTTTATTGAAATAAAATGACTTCATTAAGAGCATATATTTTGACATGTCTTAATGTTTTGTCTAACTGATCCTCCCTGTCTGTTTTGTTTATAGCTTAAATGTCACCAGTACTGGCCACAAGAAAAGAAAGCCATGAACTGCTACGACAAGTTGAGGGTCGTCACAGATTCTGAAAATGTGTTCCCTGTATTTGTAGTCAGGAAAATCAAGCTCACTGATATAAAGGTAAGGCCCTATACAAGGAAAATTTATAGATAAAAAGGTTAGAATCTGCAGCTGATATGAATAAAGTAGTATTGAAGAAAAGATATGGTTTAAATGTGTAGAGTTTGGATGTTTTTATGTACATACTATTATGTATTTATATTAAATATAACCTTAAACTTCCCTTTAGTTGTCTAAGACATTGTGATTGCTAACCATAAGGGCTTATGGACCTCTTGTAATTTATATATTGAAATGTAAAAGAAGTCTGTTGATTTAGTAACACGTGGACTGTTTACATTCACAACACTTCCTTCTGGTTATATCAACAGATGCTTGATCTGTGTTATTGTTTCTCAGCAGAGTTTCCTGCTATAAGCTATTTGTATTACAAGGAAGACTATTTTTATTTTCTCATTGATAAGTTTACATACTGTTTTTATGTTTTGGAACTACAAAACCTCTGTCATGAACATAATTTATTGAAAAAAATTCAGTAACTTTTCTGAATTAAAATTAGTGAAATAGAACAGAAAAATATTATTTCCTTAAGACATTAAAGACTTAGTTACTCTATATAATTTGAATATTTATGAGTTGGTTACATGTACTCTAAAAATACAATACTAGTACCTTTTAGTTGAATTGTATAGATATACTGATTTTTCTTCTATAAACCAAATTTAAAAAATGATATAAACATTTGGTGTATATATTTGTAATTTAAATTAACCACAATACCTGATAGCCTTGACCTTTTAATATCTGATGGCCTTGACTTTACACACTAATATTCACCTTTTGATTTTTTCAGACTGATGAGAGTAGGGTAGTGACTCAGTACCACTTTACGGCGTGGCCGGACTATTTTTATATTTTATTCTATTTTTTCAGACTGATGAGAGTAGGGTAGTGACTCAGTTCCACTTTACCGCGTGGCCGGATCACGGCGTTCCCGATGCCTTCCAGCTTCTACAGTTTTTCCGTAAGGTCACGGGAAACAGCACGGAGTATGAACCTCGACCCACTGTGGTTCACTGCAGGTCAGCTAAAAATTAATGGAATTGTGTAATGCTAGAAGAACAACTTTGATAAATATGTAAATTCAGGTTGACTATTGTAGTAACAAAGAATTATATTCCATCAAATGATATAGTGTTGAATACTGGACAAAGTATTGGACAATGTATTCCAATGATAGACATTGAGGTTAAGCTTTTTTGGTACTGTAGATCACTAAATTTTCACAACACCTTATTTTAGAGAGACAGACATTGACTCTTTGTTAGCGAGACAAATTGTTGTTATTTCTTCATTTAATCGTATACGCAAGAATGAAATTTTTCGCAAGCTCATTGTCTCACATAATTGCGCTTAAATAAAGTTCTCACGAATGAAAAGTGATTTACAGTATTTTGCAAATCTCATCTCAAAAAATCATCTCAAACTTTGAGATGTAAATGGAGGAACATGTGACATTTAGTTTCTGTTTAAATCACTGATGTTTGTTACAGTGCGGGGGTAGGAAGAACGGGTACGTATATAGGACTTGACGCCTTGTGGAAACAGGGACGTAAAACTGGCTCTATTGATATCCTCCGCTTCGCCAAAACGATGAGGAAAAACAGGACAAAGATGATCCAGACTCTGGTAGGTTGTCAGTTGGAGTCGACGTTTTCAAATAAAGTCGAGACTGCTATGAGTTTCTATAATGATAAACTTGGATCAAGTTTTATTGCAATTTAATGATGAGAAGACTAGTTATTATTTTTAAACATGATTCTGCAGCTGAAGGTGCTAAAACTTGTAGAATAAGAAATCTTTGTTTTTTTGTAATGAAATACCACAAAAAGATTGTATCAGATGTCAATGTGCCAGCTTTGTCAAGCTAATTATACCTCTTCTTCTGTTTTAGGATCAGTTCACTTTCCTACATTTCATTTTAATGGAGGCTTTTGCTAATCCTGATGCAGCAATATCAGGAGAAATGGTTGCCAAATTCAAAGGAATTAAAGATCCTAAAGTAGTCCAAAGAATTAATACAGAATTTGAGGTACTAAGAGAAAAACATAATTCTGATTATATGTTAATTACAGAAATGTAGTGATAAGAAATATTAAGTCATACAGTTATACTATTGATATGCTTTGTTTAGAAATTGAACACGCTGCGACCTGAATACCAGATGACAGACTACCAAGATGCCCTTCATCCCAAAAATCAGTCTAAAAATAGGTCTCAGGATAATCTCCCAGGTAAGTTAGCTTGTACATTGTAGAAGTGGTAAATTCTACAATACATTGTTAGAGTAAAGAAATGTTAAGTTATTTCCAAGAGTTGAGGAGACTATTACTAATTTGCCATTTATTTTCAAGAAAAACAGTTTCCTTATCTTCTTTGCTAATTTACACATACAAGAAACTGTTCATTGACAAATGAATGTAAATATGTGTGCATGGATTAGTATTTGAAAAACAATTTTTTTTTTTTTAATTATGAATGTTTTATTTTTCAGTTGATAATTACCGAGTTCGTTTAGAATCTACTTATGGAGAGGATGATTATATCAATGCTGTGATATTGCCCGTGAGTTTACCCTAATATTCAATCAGATATAAAGTATATATATGTTCATGTTTATGGGTTATAACCTTTGGGCATCACTGAAGGTCTCGCATGAGAAACCCCCCATAAAAAGTTCTGACTTATGTTGATCATACTGGGTATAGGCCTAACTTTGAACTTTGTGGCCTTTATATGCTTTTATATTAAGATTTCTCTGAAAATAGGGCAAGTGCTTTAATGTTTAATTTATTATGAAATTTCATTATCTAAAACAATTTATGATTAAACTTTGTAATCTAAAACCAAACATTTTTGATGAACAATATCTGTAAGATGTTTTATTGAGAGACTTGCTGACTTGTATATTTCAGACGAGTTGGAACCGGGAAGGATTCCTGATCACTCAGTATCCCCTGCCCTCTACCATAGCAGACTTCTGGACAATGGTCTATAATTATGAGTGTTCTTCTATTGTTCTACTGGATGAAGAGGTATGTTGTATCATTGGGTATATATTGGGAAATTTATAATAAACAAATACAGTCAAACCTCATTATCTCGATCTGGATGGGACCAAGAAAAAAACTTCGAGATATCAGAGGATTTGAGATATCCAGTGTAAAATACTTAAAGCATAAGTAATAATAATAATAACTTTGACATATCCACTGGTTCGAGATATCAGTGTTTGAGATACAGAAGTTCAACTGTATTATGATGAACAGGAAGGTCGTATTATGGCTTGGACGAGCATTATGACCTGTTGGCCTCAGGTTTTATGAGACTGTCATACATGCCAACTTTCCCGATTTAGGCGGGATTCTCCCGATTTTACCCTTTCATCCCGCCTTCCCGATCGGGAGAGAAAAATTGACCTAATTTCCCGATTTGTAAAAAATCACCCAAAATTTCCGATTTTATAAGTTTCCCTATACCGCTGAATTTTGTCAATTGGGATAACAATATCAGACTTGTTTATTCAATGCACACAGATAAGTTTCATTGTTTATTTAGGTGTTAACATGGTTAATTAGCCACAGGAAATCACTTCACGCTTGAACGCACGGAGTCGTCCAGGTGCAGGTGGCTTATAGCATGGGGCAATTAGGTCCTAATTAGGGGATTATCTTTTCAGTTTTAAGGGGTACGCAAGGTGAAACACATAGATTAAGGGGATAATTGTTTGTGAAAACATAAATTAAAGACAACTAAATAATAACCAAACCATAAAATCGGAACCAAGGAGATCACAAAAACGAAAGTAGAAAACTACAAAGCATAGCTGCTGACTTTATCTACCTTTAATGCAAAAATATTTTAAAGTTTGCCAGTTAAAATAATATGAAAAAATTCTGATGAAACAATAAAGTCTATGTCAATTAGAATTTCTGGACACTTTCTCCCAAAAGTAATTATAATATTTTATGCATATGTGACTAAGAAATACCCACATAGCACCATCAAGCCTGCCAAAGTTCAAGAATGTAAAAAAAATAAATTTCTTTGAGATAGGTGGTATCTTTATGTTAGAAAATTGATGATTTAATTCTTCAAAACCGATGATTTATTTCTTTGAATAAAAGATAAGTGCATTGCAATTTCTCAAAATTTCTTTAAATTTAATATCTGATTAGAATTTCTAAATAATTGAAATATAAAAATCTCATAAATGTTCCCAGAAACAGTACTTTACAGTATCAAAAGTTGTACAATTGTCAATTTTTCACCAAATTATGTGTCCTAGCTGGTAAAAAAAAAGTTTACATATGTAACTAATTTATAATCCCTTCTTTAGTGAGAGAGGCACCTATCTGAGCAAAAATATTTCCATTTTGGAAAGAAAAACCTTATTCTTGTGTTATTTTTATCCTTTAGTAGTATTAATAAGTGATATTAATTATATTATAAATTTAAAAAAAGGATCATGTCATAATCATTTAATTTCACGACAAAATGTCGCGAATTTAAAGCTTATGAAAAATGTCGTCACGCGCAAAATCCCCCATGGGAATTTTCAAAAGTTGGCATGTATGGACTGTGTATTTATTGCAGGACTATGAGGAGTGTTTCTTCCCAGCTCTGGAGCAGACGTCAGAATGGGGTCGTCTGGTGCTACAGACGACGGAGGTGTCCGAACCTCAGGACTGTGTGACTGAGCTCACAGTGAACCTCACAAACACGGTATGTATAGCTACATCATCGTAATATAGGTATGATACATATAATTAAAGACTCATGAACACAGACTACTGAATATCTGAAACATTTCAATACTGAACACATTTTTACTGAAGATTTTTTTAAGTGAGCTTTAATGCAAGAAAAATGTTAGACAAATCTTTATTGAAAATGAAAATATGTCTTGGCACAGGTTATTTCTCTGAAAAAGTGAAATTTCCAATTCTGTATTTACACTCATGGTAGACTGAGTTTGAGTTGTTATAATATTGAGAGTGAACATCTACATTTATAGCAAAATGCCATTGACAATGACGAGGTAAGGAGGCAGCATATGTATACATGCCAGGTTAAATCTTGAACCATTAAGCAATCATATTCTCTGAAATATATTCTTTCACTAGCTGCCATAGTTTTCTTTTTGTGGGACAAGGAATTTACCATGCACCTAATTAGTGGGGCATTTCTTTGCTTATTATTTGCACAGCATACTCAAATATTTTGTATTTTGTTTACACTGTATTGCATAGCTTAGTTCTAATAACATGTAGTATTGTGAATATATTACATAGTAAAAGAAGAGTCCAATGTGTAACAAGTACAGAAGTAAAACACTTACCGTATAAGTAGAATTTTTGTGATTTAATTTTGGCATTATTAGCGTAATGCTAAAATTGAATATCGCTAAAAATTAATTGATATTTATTTGTTATGACTTCTTTAACATTCATTTCAAAATCGCCAAAATAACACTTCGCTAAAAATAAATACCGTATAAGTGGAAATTTTAGCGAGACGCAAATTTAGCGATTTCTACCTGAAATCTGGTATTTTATTTTTAGCGAGAAAGTAATTTTGGCGATTTTAAAGTGCTAACTAAAGAAGCTATTACAAATAATACGCAATTAATTTTTAGCGATATTCAATTTTAGCGATGTCAGCACCCTCGCTAATAATGCCAAAGTTAAATCCTCGCTAAAAATTCTACTTATACGGTAACCAGTTTTTCAGGACAAATCGCTAAATTTGCAACTCGCTAAAATTTCCACTTATACGGTATAACAAAGTTTCGGGGACAGGGGATTTTGCTTTGTTATAAGTGTAATTTGTTATATCCATAACTTTACAACACATTTTAAAGTCATTTGTAAAGAAATCACTTCAATATAAGCGTTAATTCATTATAAACATATTTGCTATAAGTGTGTTTCACTGTATTAATTTTGGTTCAATCATGATATATTGATAATTAAGTTTAATGCTAATAAAGACACATTTGCTTTGATTTATATGCTTATGTGGGGATCATGAAAAAGCACAATCAATTAATAGCTGATATGTGAATTTTTTAAAATATGAACACATCATTAGTTTCCTAATTGATCTTGAAAAATGTGAAATTTTGTTGACTTTGCATTTTAAATTATAATATCCAAAATTTAAATTCATCAATTAATTTGCTTCCTTAATTGTTAATTGATGGCTTGTAAATGTTTATGTAGAGTTTGTCTTGTACACAGGATATAGAGAACGAGATGGAGTTGGAGGTTAAAATATTCGTGGGCAGCGGTTGGAAGGCGACCAGTGAACTTCCTGAAGCTCAGAAACTGCTGCACTGCTTACATTACGAAGTTCAGAAGCGCCAGACCCAGCTAGGTGAACAGAAACCTGTGGTCGTCATATGCAGGTCTCAGATTTCTTAGGATTTTGAAACAAAAAAACAAAAATTTTGTAAACAGTGTGGAAATTTTAAAATATCAGTGTATTAGCTGCTATCTGAATTCTTTAAACTTCTGTGAATGTATATTAAATGTACTGGGCTGTAGGAAATAAAACTTTAAAAAATTATTGAAAGCTCTATAATGTTTATACCTCATGGAAAAGTTAATTATCTTTTTAAACTTTGATTCTAGGAATGGAGCTACACAGAGTGGTCTTTACTGTGCTGTGTGTAACATTCTGGATGGAATAGATTGGTACAATGAAGTAAACATTTATCACAGTGTACGACAGCTTCAGATACGAAAGCCAGAAATCATAAGGTCAAAGGTTGGTACAATAAAGTTCTTATGAAATAATTATGTGCTAATAGTGGTCTTTTTTATTCAAGTGACCTTTATGGCCCATGGGTCTCTAGATATGGTTTAAAATGATGTCTTTTCACAATTTTATAGAAATCTGTAAAACTTTTTTTTTACTAAGTGAGAACAGTATGGATAGATAATCCTTATTTTCTCCCTCTACAGACTCAGTACCAGTATTGTTACCAGGTGGCGCTTAACTACCTGAATCCCGGTGATATTTCTAATTATGGTTTAAAATGATGTCTCTCCACAGTTTTATAAAAATCTCTGTTATTACTGTCATTGTACAGAACAAGAAAACTTGTATGAAATTCAATGGATGTAAAAGAATACTTCCATCTTTTAACAAATCAACAATAGTCTAAATACTTTGAAACCAAGATATTGCTTATTTACTCTACAGGGTCACTTTTGAAGTAATGTTGAAATTATTCACATGTATATTCAAAGAAAATTACCACAAATAAGCCAAAGTGTGATTTTTAGTTCAACTGAGCTATAGGGGTGTACAATTAGCATCGCCCGACACCAGGGGCTACCAATTTATAGGGTTGGGCTAATGTTTTTAGCTCACCTGAGCCGAAGGCTCAAGTGAGCTTTTCTGATCAAAATTTGTCCGTCGTCTGTCGTTGTCGTCGTCGTTGTTGTTGTCAACGTTGTAAACTTTTCACATTTTAAATATCCTCAAAAACCACTGCCAATTTACAAACTTGGCAAAGTCACTACTGAAGGGGTATTTTCACTGAAGGGCCATGCCCTTTTTTTGCTATGAAATATTTTGTTAAAAATTAATGGCATTTTTAAAAAATCTTCTTCTAGAACATCACTGGGCCAGGAAAGATGAAACTCAAAAAAGTAGTGTGAAAAAGTATATATCATGCACTTTGGCTAATGGTTGCACCATCAACAGTTTTATAGGAATATATAGGAAAAATCTTTAAAAATCTTCCTCGAGAACCACTGGGAGAGAGAGATATACTCATTTGGAATCACCCTCAGGTAGTGTAGATTCAAGTTTGTCTGTGTCTGTCTGTAACAAAATGGCCGACCCAAGTTTTACATAGGAATATATAGGAAAAAGGTTAAAAATTTTAACACAATGAAACTTCTGTGGAAGCATGCCTAGGTAGTGTAGATTCAAGTTTGTTCAAAATCTGATGTCAACTTTCTGAATATATAGGAAAAATCTTTAAAAATCTTCTTCTCCAGAACCATTGCCAGGAAAGGTAACAAATTTTTGTCACAGTTTTCTCATGACCCCCGGGGCAAGGGTGGGGCCAAAATTGAAGTTTTACAAGGAATATATGAAAAATTTTAAAAATCTTCTTCTCCAGAACCACCGGGCCAGGAAAGATGAAACTCATGTGGAATCATCCTCAGGTAGTGTAGATTCAAGTTTGTTCAAATCATGACCCCCGGGGCTAGGGTGGGGCCAAAATGGACGACCCAAGTTTTACATAGGGATATATAGGGAAACCTTTTAAAATCTTCTTTTCAAGTACTTCAAAGCTATGATTAGTGATATTTATATGGAATCATTTTGTAGATTCAATTTCTTCAAATGATGCATGCCTGGATATGGGGGGATACATTTTTGGTCAAGCCCGATGTGCTCAGGTGAGCGCTGTGGCCCCTGGGCCTCTTGTTTGCATTGGGGTAGTCCTTTGGGCTTGTAAAAATTAAAAATACCAATGTAATACATGAAAATCTCTACAAATATTTTCACTCATTTTTTGCTATTATTAAATACTTTACTAAATATAACCTGGCTTGAAGAGACTAGTCTAGATAAATTTTATAAAAATAGTACACTGATAAAAGTATCTGCTCTAGATGTAATGGTTGCACTGGCAACATATTAGGGGATAATCATATATGTAAGCATCCACAGGTAATGATTCACGTTGTATGAATCAAGTATGGGAATATATTTGGAAAAAAAAAAACTTGAAAAACTTTCTGCTCAAAAAACAGTTGGTCTATGTTTAGTAATTAATGTTAAATTGAGAACATCCTTAGGTAGTAGTGCAGATTCAAGTTTATTAAAAATGTGGCCCCTAAAAGTACAATAGGGCAGAAATACACTCTGTAAAGTCTTGAATAGGAATATCAGGGGCATATAGAAAAATAAATTTTAAAATCTTCTATAGATCAGCAAGGCTATGATTAGCAATTTGATAGGGAATCATGAATTAAAGTGTAATTACTTGTGTGACCAATATTTCTAATTTTAAACAGGTCAAAGTAGTAACCAGGGACCTAGTGAAATATATTCCAATGTAGGAGCTGTGAGTAAATCATCAGGTGATCCTTTTGATGACGAGCCACAGACCACCATTTAAACCTCCCTCTTCTGAAGAGCTTCATACTACTCCAGGAGGATAGAAGAGTTTCCACAACAGAAAAATGTTCAATAAATGACTGCTCTTTTCCTCTGTGCAAAGATAATGATAGAGGGTTTGGCAGAAACAGGAAACATGTTGATATTCAACACCAGACTACCTTTCTATATGTACATGCCAAATTGATACTTCAGAAGTGGGCATGATCATTCCTCATTGGAATTAGAATTTCTGAATTCATTTATATTTGACTATTTATTACATTCCCACCAGAGTCACGTATTTTATTATAGATAATATAACTAATTATGATGTAACCTTTTAATGCCTTTTATTTAAATGACTCCATTTCGACAAGGAATTAATGACTAGGGAATTTTTAAGAATAGGTGCAGAGCTCTCTTTATATTTTGTTTTTAAGTGCGATTTCTGTATGTGTTTGTTCATATAATAATAACTGCAGCAAAAGTAAAAGTCAACAGACCAAAGATTTAGCAATGATTGTGTGCAATAATGTATTTTCATTGATGGCTTTAAGACAATTTACTTTTCAAAACCTGTCTCAAATGTAATACATGCATGTACATTTTATAAATATGCAATACTTTTTGAGTGCAATATTTAGATAACAGGTACAGTTCATTTATATATAGATCATAATTAATATGCTTAGTAATTATGATTGTATAAAAATAAGAAATCCTTTACCACAATTATATATATTGGCATTTACAAATTATTTTATGTGATGTTATTGGTTCTGTTATTTTACATTTTATGTATAACTAAGTAATGCTTATTTTGTCTTTTATTGTGCCAATGCCCATTTGTTTATGTTAACTATACTTTTCTATGATAAATCTTGCGTATGTTATTTGTGTCTTGGTTCTTAAATTTGGATTTAGAACTACTCTCACGGATACAGTTGTGTTCTCAGGGAGACACAATACAGTTATCAGGGATGCAATAGTGTAGTCAAGGATACAATACTGTTGTCAGGGATACAGCAGTGTTGTCAGGGAAACAGTGTTGTCATGGATACAGTACTGTTGTAAGGAATAAAATGGCATTGTCAGGGATACAATAATGTTTAAGGGATACAGTAGTGTTGTCAGGGAAACCATAATGTTGTCAGGGGTACAGTGATGTTGTCATGGATAATAATGTTATCAGAGATAAAAAAAAAAGTATTGTCATGGATACAATGGTGTCGATGATACAAAAGTTTTGTCAAGTGTACAAGTGTTGTTATCAAGGATACAATAATGTTGTCAAGGATACAATGGTATGTGTTGTCAATGAAAAAATATGATTGTCAAGGATATGGTACAATAGTGTTGTCAGGAATACAGTAGTATTGTCAATTATACAAGTGTTGTTATCAAGGATAAAAATCATTGTCAATGATACAATAGTTTTATGAAGGATACAGTAGTATTGTTTTCAAGTTGTCAGGTATACAATAGTATTGTCAAGTATACAAGTGTTGTTATCAAGGATACAAAAGTGTTGTCAAGGATACTGTAGTGTTGTCAAGGGTTCAATAGTGTCGAGGATCTGTTAGTGTTGTCATGGATACAGTAGTATTGTTGAGGATACAGTAGTACTGTTCAGGATAGGATAGTGTGTCATGGATACAATACAGTTGTTGAGGATACAATAGTTTTGTCAAGTATACAAGTGTTGTTGTCAGGGATAAAATAGTGTTTTAGGTATATATTTATGTTTCCAGGGGTATGGCCTACAATAGATATGGAAAATAGAGTAAAATTTTTAATAGATGAAGGTTGTGTTGAAAAAGATATACTATTTTTGAAAAGTTGGACAGTGTATTTATGTAGATCAGTTTTTTGGGCCCAAATCGGTCAAATCTGTCATCTGAAGGAAGCCGTTTTGTGTGCAACATTATAAAAATCATCCATGCAAGTATGCTCAATATTATATAATGGACTCTTTTGGCGTTGGATATGGTTGGTTTGAACATACAATAAAATATGTTCAAACCAAATATCCAAGAAACGCACATAATTGTTTTATCTAGTTCAGATTTGAATAGATGAGACATTGAAGGCCACATAACGACACTAGTTTCATTTACGAACTACCGTCATTGAAAAATAAAAAAAATGTCCAGATTACAGTTTGTAACCTCCTTGCTTTCCTTTCAGAGTTTTGCTATGTGTAAGATGTCGTTTAAAAATAATCCTGTGATGGGTTTGTCCAACATTTTTTCCTGCTCAGATACATAGCTGTGCTGCCGCCATTGCAACCATTGTTTATGTTGTTTGAGGTGTTGATTGTGACGTCACAATGCCACTGCACGTGCAATGAACCTGCGGTGAATACGGCCTCAAATCTGGAGAATATGTAGCATTAAAAACTGTTTGTGTTTGTATAGATTAACTCTGAGATGAAACTTGCTCCAAAAGCATTAACTTGGTGATTTTTTAAAATACAGCATCTGAAACCTGTAATGGTATATAACTATTGTCCATACATTTCTGATCAATATAGGAATTAGAAATCCTTGAAAAGAAATCTGCTCCAAAAACTTAAATATGGTTGAGGGTATTACATAAGCTGAGGCCCTTTGTTCCACCAGGAACCAAAAAGAACCATGATTACATACATAAGCTCCCTTAACTTCACTGAGGTTAGCCAAGTATCAATGGTGTAAGTAAAATTGAACTCGTAAATCATTTAGCACTTGATAAGAAGATACACTGTACTTGAAAAACAATCCATCCATTGAGGGATAATTATCTTGCTAAATAGTTTCAATAAAGGGGGAATATTTTTAAAAGGTGGAGATACTATCTGTTTTTCCTGTTTACATTTTATTGTGTTTAAACGATATAAACAAATGAAAATAACATTACAAAAAACAAAAAACTTCTGGTTTAGTCTAGTGTGTTCAATTTGAAGTCCATTTGGACTTGTAAACTTTCCCTGTTCTTTTCCCCTCTTTCTTTACTGAGGAACTGAAATACAGTATTTAAAACACATTTATAGCAATGTCACAGGTATAAAAAATACTGATTTAATATTAAAAAATTTGTTATTTCCATAAAGATATAATCTGCTTTAAAAACCACAGGCAATGAAAACACTTTGTTATAATTGTGAATTCAATATACATGCGTTCACTATAACCATGTTTTACTGTAAGAGGAAAGATAAAACTTCAGTGAACTCCTCCAAATTAACTTTATTCAAAACACATACAACAATGTTGATCATGCTGTCTTTTAGAGTTACAGGTATAAAGTCATAAAGTCACTTGTGTATGACATGATTTCATACTATACTTAACTATCATGACAATTTCCTACAATAAATCTTGTATACAAATATTTTGTCCCATACAAAAAACAAGATATGTTAAAATAAAAAAAAAGATTAAACTGCAACTCTTGGATTCAGTAGAGATTCTGAAAGCTAGACTACAGGAAGATAGGACTAAAATATGCATAATTTCTTTGTAAAAGAGCATTGTAAACACAAGAACGGAAGAGAAGCTTTGTATGACTTTATGAATTAATTCACAACCATTTCACTTTAAAATTCATTATTAAACTACTGCCTAAATGTAATTTTACATTCCCCATTTTATGATATGAATAATAAAGAAACTTGAGCAGTTTTAAGATTATTACTTACACATGCAGTAAAAAAATGCATTTTATGGTACAGAATATAAAATACAAGAGGCCCAAGGGCCTTAGAGGTCACCTGAGTATTGTGTAACAACTTTCAAACAATTAAATTTGATTCGTGTTTTAAGCCAGAGGCCATGAATTTCACAATTCACAATTTTGAAAGAGACACCATTGCTTATCATAATTATTAACTTAGCATGCTTACTCTATTTACTTAATACCCAGAGGTAGATCAGAGTAACAAAGAGAAAATGCACTTCCGCTTTATACCCAGTTGTGCACCTCATCCCAAAGGAACCACTGACCCAGGGGCCACATATTTCAAAATTTTGCAAATTTTATCATAAAATGGTTGATTAATACCAAAGAGCTGATTTCAAAGCATTAATTCAGGACTATTTCCCCCCCCCCCCATTTAAAATTGAGCCAGGGGGCATAAAAAACCACTTTGCTAGATGCACCTCTCTTCATCATAAATATATATACTTGGATCATTGGCATAAAACCCAGAAGCAAATGAAAATATTTTCAAAGAATAATGCATTTTCACTATATAATCAACAGAGCCCTACCCTAATACCAGAACTCCTGACCCTGGGGCCATAAAATTCACAATTTTAGAAGAAGCACTCTTGCTCATCATAACGATGTGCTTAGTTAGTTTAATACCCAGAAGCAGAGAAGAAGATTTTCAAAGAATAAATGCATTTTCACTACATTATATTCAATAGAGCCCCGCCTTAACACCAGAACCCCTGACCCTGGGGCCATAAAATTCACAAATCTGGAAGAGGCACTCTTGCTCATCATAACTATTTGCTTAGTTAGTTTATTTAATACCCAGGAGTAGAGAAGAAGATTTTCTGAGAAATAATGCATTTTCACTATATAATCTATATAGCCCCACCCTAGCACTAGAACCCCTGACCCTGGGGCTATGAATTTCACAATTTTGGTAGAGGACTCAATGCTCATTACATTCATGCCAACAGTTTGCCTGCTTGATGTCCAGGAGTAAAGAAGAAGATTTTTAAAGACTGCAATAATTTTAGTGGTTTTGGCCCCACCCCTCAGGCCCCAGGGGGGCAGGGACCATGAAATTCACAACTTTTTTCCCCTTCACCCATAGATGCTGTATACCAAATTTGGTTGAAATTGGTTCAATGGTTTAAGAGAAGAAGCTGAAAATGTTCAAATGTTAACACACGACGGACGACGACGGACAAAAACGGATAGCAATAGGTCTAATAGGTCACCTGAGTTACTCAGGTGACCTAAAAAGCTAGCTGTCATAAATTCTTGATTAAGTTTATTTAATGTTTATACCCTGGATGAACTGTGAACAAAGTATAAATTTTTTACTAATAATTGGTAAAAAAACATTTATCTGAATGTTTCACTGAAAATAAAAAAAGAGACACATGTACTCAATTTTCTTAAGCAAAACTAAAAAAAATAACAAAATATGGTCCATTTGTGATGACTTCAATTTCAGATTAGTACACAATATTGCACTTAGATTTGTTAGGCATAAGTAATGGATGCCGGGCTTTACAGACATCATTTGGCACCAATGGACTCAGTTACTTTTATACTTTTCTGCACACTGGTTCCTTAGATGTTTGTTGGTGACTTCATGGTACACCATCCATACAGAGGTATACCCCCTCTTCCCTCCGTCGCCCCCTTCCCCCGCCCCGTGGACGAAATATACCATTGGCACGCTCCTCATTCAGTTTCTGTTTGTGTGCTTCATATCTTTCTGCCATACTAGCCAGCTCATCTGGCACAATCTGTCAATGTTAAATGATAATATCTGTGACTTAAACAAACGTGAGCATCATCAAGTTAAAGCTACACTTGCACGTTTATCACTTACATTTCCTTCATGATAACTTATCACGATACTGTACGGGCTTGTTTACTGTGAATGAGTTTTATTTGTGAGAACTTAAATTTCATGTAATAAAATGAGACAGTGTGCTCACAAAATCACTCATGTATCAGTATTCCTAAAGATTATATAAACCAGTAACAACAATTCTTAAAATTTTGTCTCGCTAATTAAGAGTAAATGTCTAAGGTGACAGGATTAATTGGTGATCTATTGTACCTGATTTGCCTCCTCCAGTATCTCAATCAGGTGAGTGGCGGACCTCCAGTCTGAGCGCGTCAACAGAGAGATGGATTTACCCGTCTTACTGAAAATATAAAGTTTATCCAGTCAGTAACACAATCACAATCAATAGGGTCCTTCACTATAAATATTAAACCAAAGATCATTTGCTATTAGAAGATTATGTTGTGTAAATAAAGTTACAATATACTATTTTACACACATTATTAAAATAACAAGAGGCCCATGGGCCACATCGCTCACCTGAGAAGCTTTGACCATTCTGTTCTTTACCAGATTTCACCCTTATTATACATAATGCATCCCCACCCTACCCCACTGATCATAATTTAGACATTTTGAAATCTACACTACCCCATGATCCTTCCATGGGCACATATGTTTCAGCTTTTTTGGCCCAGTGGTTCCTGAGAAGAAGATTTTCAAAGATTTTTCCTATATATTTCTATGTAAAACTTTGATTCCCTATAATGGCCCCGTCCTTCCCCCGGGGGTCATGATTCCTACAATTTAGAATTTACACTACCCCAGAATGCTTCCACATAAGCTTCACTTTTTCTGGCCCAGTGGTTCTTGAGAAGAAAATTTTCAAAGATTTTTCCTATATATTTCTATCAGTGTTGTCAAATCGGTTGAAACTCAGAATCGATTAATCGGTAACATCGGTTGACCCTAACCGACTGATCATCGGCCAATAATCGAATCGGTAACCCTTTGCATAAAATAGGCATTAGAATTTATAACCAGAAGTCTCTGTCGAGACTGTAGCTCTACTGGTTTATACTTAAAACAAAGGATTAGAAATGTAGCAGTTGGGACTTGAAAATTTAAAACAGCAATAAAAAGAAAAATGATCCTTGCCAATCATCAAAATCAAAAACCGATGCACTATTTTATGTATCTTAGTATAGTCTACTTGTGTGCCAAGTTATATTGAAATTGGACCAAAACTGTAGGAGAAGTAGCATTTTGAAAGAATTTCACAGAAATTTCTACTTTTAGTAACCATGGCAACACCATTCATCAAAATCAAAAACCGATGCACAGAATAATGTATCTTAGTGTACTCTACTTGTGTGCCAAGTTATATTGAAATCGGAACAAAACTGTAGCATTTTAAAAGAATTTCACAGAAATTTCTATTTTTAGTAACAACAGCAACACCGTTCATCGAAATCAAAAACTGATGCACAGAATTATGTATCTAGGTGTTATCTATTTGTGTGCCAAGTTATATTGAAATCAGACCAAAACTGTAGGAGGAGTAGCATTTTGAAAGAATTTCACAGAAATTTCTATTTTTAGTAACCACGGCAACACCGTTCATCGAAATCAAAAACCGATGCACAGTATTATGTTTCTTTGTGTAGTCTACTTGTGTGCCAAGATATATTGAAATCAAACCATGACAGAAGGATGAGTACCGTTTTGAAAGAATTTCATAGAAATTTCTATTTTTAGTAACCATGGCAACACCGTTCATAGAAATCAAAAAGCGATGCACAGAATTATGTATCTTAGTATAGTTTACTTGTGTGCCAAGTTATACTGAAATCTAAACAAAACTGTAGGAGGAGTAGCATTTTGAAAGAATTTCAAAGAAATTTCTATTTTTAGTAACAACGGCAACACCGTTCATCGAAATCAAAAACTGATGCATAGAATTATGTATCTAGGTGTTATCTATTTGTGTGCCAAGTTATATTGAAATTGGACCAAAACTGTAGGAGGAGTAGCATTTTGAAAGAATTTCACAGAAATTTCTATTTTTAGTAACCACGGCAACACAGTTCATCGAAATCAAAAACAAGTGCACTATTCTATGTATCTTAGTGTAGTCTACTTGTGTGCCAAGTTATATTGAAATCAGACCAAAACTGTAGAAGGAGTAGCGTTTTAAAGGAATTTCACAAAAAATTCTATTTTTGGTAACCGTGGTAACACCGTTCATCGAAATCAAAAACCAATGCACAGAATTATGTATCTAGGTGTAATCTATCTGTGTGCCAAGTTATATTGAAATCTAAACAAAACTGTAGGAGGAGTAGCATTTTGAAAGAATTTCACAGAAATTTCTATTTTTAGTAACCACGGCAACACCGATCATCGAAATCAAAAACCAATGCACAGATTTATGTATCTTGGTATAGTCTACTTGTGTGCCAAGTTATACTGAAATCAGAACAAAACTGTAGGAGGAGTAGCATTTTGAAAGGATTTCAAAGAAATTTCTATTTTTAGTAACCACGGCAACACCGTTCATCGAAAGCAAAAACCGATGCACAGAATTATGTATCTAAGTGTAGTTTACCTTTGTGTCAAGTTATATTTAAATCGGAACAAAGCTGTAGAAGGAGTAGCATTTTGAAAGAATTTCACAGAAATTTCTATTTTTAGTTACCACGGCAACACCGTTCATTGAAATTAAAAACCGATGCAGAGAATTATGTATCTTGGTATAGTCTACTTGTATGTCAAGTTATATTGAAATTGGACCAAAACTGTAGGAGGAGTAGCATTTTGAAAAATTGTTTACAGACAGACAGACAGACGGACGGACGACGGACGCATGACTATCGCATAAGCTCTTCTGGTCTCTGACCAGTAGAGCTAAAAATTAGAATTTTATTGTTAAATAATGTAAGTAAAGGTGCATTGTACAGATCGGAATTCTAACAAGAGGCCCAGGGGCCACATCGCTCACCTGAGCAATTGGCTAGGAAAAAGCACAAATCAGATAAGAACGAAAGTTTACTGAGGGGGAGGGGCTTGAATTTTAACCCCCAGGGGGTCATGATTTGAACAAAATAGGATCTACACCACCTGAGGATGATTCCCTATAAATATCACTAAGCATGGCTTTGAAGTACTTGAAAAGAAGATTTTAAAAGGTTTCCCTTTATATTCCTATGTAAAACTTTTATTGGCCATTTGGCCCCACCCTACCCCCGGGGGTCATGATTTGAACAAACTTGAATCTACACTACCTGGGGATGATTCCACAGGAGTTTCATCTTTCCTGTCTCAATGGTTCTTGAGAAGATTTTTCCTATATATTCCTATGTAAAACTTCGATCAGCCATTTTGGCCCCACCCTACCCCTGGGGGTCATGATTTGAACAAACTTGAATCTACACAACCTGAGGATGATTCCACATGAGTTTCATCTTTCCTGGCCCAGTGGTTCTTGAGAAAAAGATTTTTAAAGATTTTTCCTATATATTCCCATGTAAAATGTTGATCGGCCATTTTGGCCCCACCCTACTCCTGGGGGTCATGATTTGAACAAACTTGAATCTACACTACCTGAGGATGCTTCCATATAAATATGATCATTTATGGCTTTGTTTTTCTTGAGGAGAAGATTTTTAAAGATTTTTCCTATATATTCCTATGTAAAACTTTGATCGGCCATTTTGGCCCCACCCTACCCCCGGGGGTCATGATTTGAACAAATTTGAATCTACACTACCTGAGGATGATGCCACATGAGTTTCACTTTTTCCTGGCCCAGTGGTTCTGGAGAAGAAGATTTTTAAAGATTTTTCCTATATATTCCTATGTAAAACTTTGAACGGCCATTTTGGCCCCACCCTACCCCTGGGGGTCATGATTTGAACAAACTTGAATCTACACTACCTGAGGATGATGCCACATGAGTTTCATCTTTCGTGGCCCAGTGGTTCTTGAGAAGAAGATTTTTAAAGATTTTCCCCCATATATTCCTATGTAAAACTTTGATCGGCCATTTTGGCCCCACCCTAACCCTGGGGGTCATGATTTGAACAAAATTGAATCTACACTACCTGAGGATGATTCCACACGAGTCTCATCTTTCCTGGCCCAGTGGTTCTTGAGAAGAAGATTTTTTAAAAATGCCATTAATTTTTCTCTAATTCATAATTATCTCCCCTTGGAAAAGGGCTTGGCCCTTCATTTGAACAAACTTGAATCCCCTTTACCCAAGGATACTTTGTAGCAAGTTTGGTTGAAATTGGCCCAGCGGTTTTTGAGAAGAAGATGAAAATGTGAAAAGTTTACAACAACGACAACAACGACGACGACGACAACGACAACAACAGATAACGGACAGATTTTGATCAGAAAAGCTCACTTGAGCCTTTGGCTCAGGTGAGCTAAAAACAGTATATATGCAGTTTGATTAACGATTTCAGTAATACAGATTTTTGCATGATTAGGAATTACTTGGCCTGGGAAAAGTAAGCATTGACAGATCAGGTTTTAATTTACATGATCATCTAAAATGGATATGGAATTAATTTTTTTAAATTGTTAGAAGACATTTAATATTGCAAATTCCTTGTGATTCCGTATGAAATGACAGGTGAATTCCCCCAAATACTGAAAATTAATATATTTTATTTGAACAAGTAGATCAGATTCTTCAGTTTAGAAATACAAATATCGCGCAATCATTATCTTTTGATTTATTTTAAACAGATTTTAAGTACATGTATTCTAAAATAGTAAAGGACAACTGTTGAAAGATATATACTTTGATAACAAGAGCCTGTTCTTGAAATAAAAGTGAGAAAACTGTAAAAAAGATATGTGCTGAAATATACTGATTAATCGATTGTTAAAATCTCCAATCGATTGTCTAAAATCGACAGTCATTCCGACCGATCATCGATTATAAATCGATCATCGTGACAACACTAATTTCTATATAAAACTTTGATTCCCCATTGTGGCCCCGCCCTTCCCCCGAGTGTCATTATTTGAACAAATTTAGAATCTACATTATACCATGATGCTTTCACATAAGTTTCAGCTTTTCTGGCCCAGTGGTTCTTGAGAAGAAGATTTTCAAAGATTTTTCCTATATATTTCTATGTAAAATTTGGATTCCCTCATTGTGGCCCCGCCCTTCCCCTGGGGGTCATGATTTGAACAATTTAGAATCTACACTATACCAGGATGCTTCCACATAAGTTTCAGCTTTTCTGGCCCAGTGGTTCTTGAGAAGAAGATTTTCAAAGATTTTTCCTATATATTTCTATGTAAAACTTTGATTCCCCATTGTGGCCCTGCCCTTCCCCCGGGGGTCATGATTTGAACAATTTAGAATCTACACTATACCAGGATGCTTCCATATAAGTTTCAGCTTTTCTGGCCCAGTGGTTCTTGAGAAGAAGATTTTCAAAGATTTTTCCTATATATTTCTATGTAAAACTTTGATTCCCCATTGTGGCCCCGCCCTTCCCCCGGGGGTCATGATTTGAACAAATTAGAATCTACACTACCCCAGGATGCTTCCACATAAGTTTCAGCTTTACTGGCCCAGTGGTTCTTGAGAAGAAGATTTTTTAATGACCCCACCCTATTTTTGTCTTTTCTTGATTATCTCCCCTTGCGAGGGGATATGTCCCTTCATTTTAACAATTTAAATTTCCCTTTACCCAAGGATGCTTTGTACCAAGTTTGGTCAAAATTGGCCCAGTGGTTCTTGAGAAGAAGTCGAAAATGTGAAAAGTTTACAGACGGACGGACGGACAGACAGACAGACGGACGGACGACGGACAAAATGTGATCAGAAAAGCTCACTTGAGCCTTCGGCTCAGGTGAGCTAAAAAATTGCCACGCCACAGCATGATACGCCCGTCAAAAAATTACAATTTTCTTGAACAGTTTAGCGTGCAAGAAAATCAGGTCAACCTTGATTCTAAGATTTCCATGATTTTTCCATTCCTGAAAATATTTATCCATCCCCTGTGTAGGCATTAATTATAACTAGAACTGTCCAAACGGGACAAAATACCCCCCGCTGGGTTTTTCAGAAGTAAGTTTTTCCATAATAAAGATATGTATCAAAAACAAATTATGAAATTTTTCTTCCAGTGACCTTAAACTTCCCCAAATAACCTTGGGTCAAGGTCATGACACACCCTTGGGTATGGGCAATCTTTCAGTGAAATGAGAACCTACCAAGTTTATCCATAAGAAAGATATGGACCGGACACGAATTATGAAATTTTTCTTCCAGTGACCTTGAACTTCCCCAATTGACCTTGGGTCAAGGTCATGACACACCCTTGGGTCATGGGCAATCTTTGTGTGAAATAAAAACCTACCAAGTTTATCCATAAGAAAGATATGGACCGGACACGAATTATGAAATTTTTCTTCCAGTGACCTTGAACTTCCCCAAATGACCTTGGGTCAAGGTCATGACACACCCTTGGGTCATGGGCAATCTTTGTGTGAAATAAAAACCTACCAAAGTTATCCATAAGAAAGATATGGACCGGACACAAATTATGAAATTTTTCTACCAGTGACCTTGAACTTCCCCAAATGACCTTGGGTCAAGGTCATGACACACCCTTGGGTCATGGGCAATCTTTGTGTGAAATAAGAACCTACCAAGTTTATCTATAAAAGATATGTATCAAACATGATTTATGAAAATTTTCTTCCAGTGACCTTGAACTTTCCCAAATGACCTTGGGTCAAGGTCATGACACACCCTTGGGTCATGGGCAATCTTTGTGTGAAATGAGAACCTACCAAGTTTATCCATAAGAAAGATATGGACCGGACACGAATTATGAAATTTTTCTTCGTGACCTTGAACTTCCCGAATGACCTTGTGTCAAGGTCATGACACACCCTTAGGTCATGAGCAATCTTAGTGTGGAGTAGTAGATTCTAATGTCCCTCTGTAAGAAAGATATGGACCAGACATGATTGCACAGACAGACGGACGGACGGACAGACAGCTAGACGGACAGACGGACAAGGTGATTCCTATATACCCCCCCAAACTTCGTTTGCGGGGGGGGGGGTATTATAAATATTACATCATTGATAGATTTCTATGCTGGTTGTGTTAGACCTTGTCAAATGCCCATAATATTAAACAATATCAAATTAGTCTTAACACCTTAATCTAAACCAAATTAATTTTGAAAAGAAAAGGCTGGCCATCAAATGACATATGCTATAAACTGAACAGCATTTCTTCTGTCTAATCCCCAAAGGATACAGATAAGACTGCTTGATCAGATAGCCTTTCTACACTGAACTCATTAATCTTGTCTACTCATTACTACCAAGAGATGAATGGGTCTGCACTATCTACCATAAAATTTTTTTTTAAACATATAAAATATTCAAAGATTTTTTTTTTGGTTGAGATTTAATGTCCGACAGGTTTTTTTTATGTAATTCATATGGACATACTGATTCCACCACACCCCATAAAATTAGTTTTTAAATTAATGATATTATATAATATCAGATTAATCTATTATGCAATATCAAATTAGTTTTAATTACTTTTCATCAAATTCATTTTAAAACTTAGGTTAGCCAGCAAGAGTTTTTTTTTATCCAACAGGCTTAACCATTTGCCCAATACTCAAGGGATATAGATAGCACCGATGCTCTAGCTGTCAGTTAACTCCTCACACTAAACTCATTAATCTCTCTCTAATTTGACATGCAATTTTCTTTTATCAAAATTCTTCTTGACCAGTGCTTGATAATTACACTCATGGGAGAGGTAGGATTTCTCTAACATACATTATATTTGTTATAGATTGCTGTCAAGTATATGCTTAAAAAAATAAGTATTTTCTTGATTTAACACTTTTTTAATAAGGACAGTGCAATACTCTTACATTATTTGGGATGTGAAAATGAAAAGTAATAAGACACATTTTTAAAACAAGATGTGTTTGTGAAACACTATGCGCCCGGCGGCAACAAAGTTCAAAAAATCTATTTTTAGCATATTGGTCACAGTCAAGGTCACAAGGTCATTGACCATGGTGTCGTTTGAAAGAACTTAATCGGTGGAGTATGCATCCCAAATATAAAGTCCCTATCTCCTATGGTTCAAAAGTTATGGCAAAAAGTGTAAAAAGCTATTTTTAGCATATAGGTCACAGTCAAGGTCACAAGATCATTGACCTTGTCGTCGTTTGAAAGGACTTTATTAGTGAAGTATGCATACCAAATATGAAGTCCCTATCTCCTATGGTTAAAAAGTTATGACAAACAGTGAAAAAAGCTATTTTTAGCATATAGGTCAGTCAAGGTCACAAGGTCATTGACCTTGATGTCATTTGAAAGGACTTTATTAGTGGAGTATGCATACCAAATATGAAGTCCCTATCTCTTATTGTTCAAAAGTTATGGTGAAGGTTAAAGTTGACAACAGACAGACAGACAAACAGACAGGACAAAAACAATATACGCCCGGGATTTATCGATCCGGGCGCATAAAAAATTTCACTTAAATTAAAGGTCACAGTGACCTTGAAATAGGTCGCGACACACCTTCTACGTAAGATGCATAAACTAGCCAAGTTTGATGATTGTAAGTCTTACAGTTTTCTAGTTATGGGCCGGAAAGGATTTTTCCATATTTGGCTATATCTTCTTAATTAAAGGTCAGAGCGACCTACTTTTTGTGCGCGACACACCTTCTACCCAAGATGCATCAGATGACAAAGTTTGATAATCCTAGACCTAATAGTATTAAAGTTATGAGCCGGAAACGAAAAAGCTAACAGACAGACGGACGGACACGAAGCCTATAACATAATACGTCCCGTCTTAAGACAGGCGTATAATATATGGTAAGATTAGTAAGAAATAATTAACTTTAAGCTTTATATGTATCCAATTTTTAAGGCAAAAATTGAATTTTTTTAAAGCTATTCTAGTTGTTGTAGTTCTTGACACTTATTAAAACTACTTATATATAAATAGAAGCAGAGGAAATTTACGCTAAAATACTATATACATGTAAGTAGGAGGTAATTCTTTGAAAGAGATACTAAAAATGACGGTGAATGATAGATCAATCCTACATTATAAGGATTGTCTGTACTCTATTAAGTGTATAAATAAAAACTCCTTATCACAGTGTATTTCTCTGAATTTCTCCTAAATATCACAAACATGAGGAAAAAGCGGTGTTTTTCTTCTATCACAATTCACACTTAAAGTACCCCCGTTATATAATCTTAAACAAGCTACATGTAAAAATTGTATGTAAAAAAATGAAATGGTCAGGAAATTCGTTATATACATGTATTTATGTATCCCTCTCCATCTCCAAAATCATAAATTTTATACATTTGCTTCCATATTAGATCCCTTCATTTATCTATTTTACTGCAAAATTATCATTTATTTGGAAGCATCTTCATGTAATTTGTATTGAATTTACAGTGATCAATTAGCACTTACATTGTACATATGTATGTTAAGTGACATCACTTACCCTGCCCTGCCAGTCCTACCGACTCTATGAACGTACTCCTCCATGTTCCGAGGAAAATCGTAATTAAAAACATGTCTGTCAAAACATAAACACAAATATACATTACAACAGTTGAACATTTAGGTTGGTGGGTATCTCTGTAATATTTGATTATATTATTTAGATTAATAAAGTTAATTGTACTAAAGAGGCCTATGTTTTTGTGACAAAATGGTAAAAATTGGTACAGTGAAGGTAAGTATAAATTTTGACTTACGTAATGTCTTTAACGTCCAGCCCCCTGGAAGCGACATCAGTAGCTACAAGAATCCTAGTGTGTCCCAGCTTAAAATCCTCTAAAGCCTGCTCTCTGTCACACTGTTCTCTATTCATCAGGTAAATCACAAATGATATTATTTTTCTTAACTTAGTTCAACAGAAAGACAATTATATAAAGAACTTGTAGTTTCATATCTTTTGCAAATTCAATATTTAAAATTTTTGTCTTAACTATGAAGTATTGTAAGTGTATGTAACAGAAATATGATACAATGTTACAAGATGATTGTGAAACGCAGCTCATAGCAAAGGATACAGTTGTGTCGCTATAATTTCCTTAGATAATACCGTATAGCGGGTTTTTTTGGCGGGTGTAAAATTTAGCGTTTTGCCTGCTCAAAGGTATGCCAATAATTTTGGCGTAATTTATTTTAGCGAACACAAAGTTTCAGCTCTTTGCAGATGAACATTAAGAAGAGTACAGACTATTTTAGCGATTAAAGTTTTAGCGGCCTCCGATCAAAATGCCAAAACAAGCTAAAATTAGCACCCCGCTAAAATAACCCGCTATAAGGTATATAGTATCAAAGAACATTCATTTAGTGGCTTTTGATTCTTGGAATTACACACCCATGTCATGTCACAGTTTAGGAGATGAGCCTCAGTAAATACTGTGTACATCACCACTTCTGTAGGCGGCAACAGTTGTTTTATACTGATGTAAAATTGTTTTATATTGAGATCCAATGGAACACCTGGCTATGATCTGCTGATGCCTTGGGACATCAATTTGGCTTTTCTAATCTATAAATACAGCTGCACATCTTTATGAAGTGTAAAACCTTCCTTACCTGTCTCCATGAATACACTGACAGTTGATCATCTTCAGAGATAAATCACTGGACAGGTCATCAGCCCTGAAATAGAAACAACATTTTATTAACTTGGGAAAGCTCACTTAAAAAGCTCTCACTTCAAAGAACTTTTAAATACTTTGTTTAAATGCTTTCAAAAACAAAAATTTAAGTAAAAAAAAGAAACAAATTTAACTTACGTTAATTTTTTTCCCACAAAAACCAGAACCTTGTCCTCCTCTTCCATTTCCTCCAAT